>NW_005360187.1:2809066-2810034 GCF_000412655.1 Myotis brandtii | reverse complement strand
GCCCCGACCCCAGAAGGAGACCCAGGGGCCTCCCAAGAGGAGAGTCTCTGTGGTCAGAAGGCACGGTGTCGGGACCGGAATAAAGACGGAGGTGACTCAGATGCCTGGCCGAGGCATTAGACCAGCGAGCAGGGCCTTTCAGCCGGGACTCGGGGTGGGGGTGGGGCGAGGGAGGCAAGCGGGAAATAGAGAACTACAACTCCCAGGCCATGAAATCAGATGGGGCCTGTCATTTTGCACTTGAAGAGGCTTGCAAGGTTGGAAGTTCTGCGCCAGGAGCCAGGGAGAAATGGAGATGGAGCAGAGAGAGGGGTCCATGGCAGCCGTGGGCTTTGAGGAGTTCTCAGCACCTCCCGGCTTGGAGCTGGCGCTGCCTCCACTGTTCGGTGGTCACATCCTGGAGATCGAGCTTGAGACCGAAGTAGTGGAGTTCGTGTCTGGGGGTCTGGGCAGCTCCAGACTCCAGGAGCGAGAAGAAGAGGAGGAGGCAGCCCAAGGCCGGCGGCGGCGGTGCCAACGGGAACTCAATCGTAGGAAGTACCAGGCGCTGGGTTGGCGCTGCAGGGAGATCAAGCAGGTGAACGAGCGGGTCCTGAACAGGCTCCATCAGATACAGAGGATAACACGGAGACTCCAGCAGGAGCCGAGGTTCCTCATGAGGGTGCTGGACTCCTACGGCAACGACTACCGGGCCCGCCAGCTCACCATCTTACTGGAGGACGAGGGCAGCCAGGACACAGACGCCCCCACCCCAGGCAACGCTGAGAACGAGCCTCTGGAGAAAGAGGGGCTGTCCCGGCCCAGGAGGACGCCAGTGCCCGCAGAAGCCAGCAGCCCGGCCCCTGGCGAGGGGCCCAGCGGTTGGAAGAGGCGGCGAGTGCCACGGGAAGGGCACCGGGCGGGAGTCCCGCTGACTCCGGAGCTAGCCCCTGTGCAGATAAAGGTGGAGGAAGACTTTGGCTTCAAAG
>NW_005360187.1:2807636-2808505 GCF_000412655.1 Myotis brandtii | reverse complement strand
CAGAAAGTAGATTCCTACAGGGTTATTTACCAAACGTTCAGAAGTATTTTTAAAAGAGCTAAGCCCCTCGCCCACTGCGCGGGCCCCTCCTGGCGAAGAGCAAAGGCCTGGGTTCCGGGCACCGGAGGAAAACTGGTGCCAGCAGCCAGGGGAAGGGGCCCCCAAGAGGCCCCAGATTGCGAGAGGGCACAGGCCGGGCTGAGGTACCCACCCGAGTGCACAAATTTTTGTGCACCGGGCCTCTAGTAATAATAATAAAGCACCATCAAGACAATCTACTGAATGGAAAAAAAATTGCAAATCATTTATCTGATAAGGGAATTGTACCCTGAATATATAACTTAATGATAAAAAGATAAATTAATTTTTAAGATGGGGAGATGTGAACATTTCACAAAAAATATATACAAAAGGCCAATAAGTACATGAAAAGATCCTCAATATTACTAGTTGTTAGGGAAATACAAAAAAAAAAAAAGGGAGGGGGGAAGAAATACCACTTTATACTCACTAGATGGCTACAATAAAAAAGACAGGAAAAAGTATTGACTAGGAAGTGGAGAAATTGAACCTTTATTATACACTGCTGGTGGGGCACATATAATAGGCCAACCACTTTGGAAAACAGTTCAGCAGTTCCTCAAAATGTTAGGTATGGAGCTACCATATGAACCAGTGAACTAAAAACATATGTATAAAAACTTGTACATGTCTGTTCTCAGTAGCATCCTATATAATAAAGAGCTAATATGCAAATGGTTGTCACGCCTTCGCTCCCTTTGCACCTTCGCGCCCTCAACCCCTCGCGCTGGGGCCGGGGGACCTGAGGCCATGCCCCCTGCCCTGGTGCCAGGGCCGGGGAACCTGCG
>NW_005360187.1:2803181-2807566 GCF_000412655.1 Myotis brandtii | reverse complement strand
TCGGCACCGGGGCCGGGGGACCTGAGGCCGCGCTCATCGCCCAGCATTGCTTGATGGGGGATCTGAGGCCGCGCCCCCGCATCAGCACCGGGGCTGGGGGACTAGAGCCCAGGCTGGGGGACCTGAGGCTGCGTCCCCCGCCCCAGCGCAGGGGCTGAGGGACCTGAGGCTGCACCCCCCCGCCTGGCCTGGTCTGGATCTCGCTTGATTTCGAGGCACATGCGGGTGGGCGGGGACTTGACTCTGGGTCCCATGGTACACCCCAGACTCTGACAGGAGGGAGATTTTAATATACATTTTACTAATTTTCTTTCATCTCTGACACTTCTATTATAGAGAAAGGGCAAGTAGCAATATTAAAATATTTCCTCTAATTAATTCCTTTTTAATGTGCACAAATTTTGTGCACCAGGCCATTAGTTATTCATAATAGCCAAAGAGTAGAAACAACCCAAATGACTATCAACTGATGAATGAATAAGTGAAATGTGGTATATCCCTATAATGGCATATTATTTGGCAATAAAAGGTATGAAGTATCAATACATGCTACAACATGTATAAACCTTGAAAACACTATGCTAGATGAAAGAAGGCAGACACAAAATCATATAACATATGATAACATGTTATATGATTCCACTTATATGAAATATCAAGATAGACATCTACGGAGACAGAAAGTAGACTCATTTGTGGTTGCCAGGAGCTAGGAGAGGAGAAAATGGGGAGTGATAGCTAATGAGTACAGAGTTTCTTTCTGAGGCAATAAAAATGTTCTGGAATTGAATAGAGGTAATAACTGCACAATTCTGTGAATATATTAAAAGCCACTGAAGTGCACACTTAAAAAAGTTAAAAATAAACTAAAAAGATGGTTAAGAAATTCAGGATAAGGACATGAATTCTGAAATAAAGTGCTTAGAAAAGTCTTTATGGAAACCATAGACATGAAAACAAGGATGGAGATGTCAAAACTGTCAAAAAATTTAAAACTAGGCAAGTACAGTGTGATGCAAACAAAAGTTTGAAAAGTTCTATTAAAATTCATACTTAGGAGATGGAAAAGAATAACTACCAAAACAAAATCATTCAATGACTCATCTAAGAGGTTCCCTAATGACTCTGAAATAACCAGAATATGTTAAGGACATATGACAGTATTGCTTTTGCACAGCAAATTTGATGACCTGAACTATGTTGAATTCCGATCAATAAATGAGAAGCACTCCCATTTGTCCTAAATAGGCTGAGGTGATGATGAAAGATGGTTGAATGTCAGCTCCATGAGGGGGCAGGGACTTTGTTTTGTTTAATAAAGAAAAGTGCTTGGCACACAGGAAATGGTCAACAATAATGGCTAAATAAATCCACAGCACTTTGAAATCTACAGAATACTGTACATATGTTTTAGGAATTAGCATTTAGATGAGAAAATTCTACACATCTAGAAGTGGAATGTTAATAGGTGGAAACCCAGAGAAACTAGAGTTTCAGGGAAGAAAAGAATTTCCCTCTAATATCACACTGACCAGAGGCAAATAAGCCTACATAACTTGCTTATGTTTTTTTTTTCAAGTGAAATAGAGTTTATTAGTGAAGCAGTGAGACAGAGCACAAGCTACTCCACAGACAGAGCAGCCCTTGCTTGTGTTCTTAAATGTTTAAACATATTCCATAAATGATAAAAGCATAATATGCTAATTAAACCAGACGACCTTCTGGACAAAGCCGGGGCTGCGAGGGAAGCCCAGGTCCCGGGTGCCAGAGGGAAGTCAGTGCCAACAGCCAGGGGAAGGCAGGCCTACTCTTGCACGAATTTCGTGCATCAGGCCTCTAGTATTACATAAATTTCCCTTATTTTTACATAGTCAGTATAATAGAAACTATAAGTGAGTCCATAAACTTCTAAAGAGTTAATGATTTAAATGGTAAAAATAATTATATACACTTAGAATTCATCATTGTCAAGTTAAAGAAACAAAGTATCTACACTAATAAAAGACAAACATGTAAATTGACTGTACCTTTGCTACACCTTAAGCCACGCCCACCAGCCAATCAGAGTGACTGTATGCAAATTAACCCAACCAAGATGGCGGCCGGCAGCCACAGAGCTGGAGCAAGCAGGAGGCTTGGTTGCCCAGTAATGGAGGAAGCCAAGCTTCCCGCCTGCTGCGGCCGGCTCTGAGCTCCACTCAAGGCAACAAAGTTTCAATTATAGAAAATAAATAAACCCCAGATACCTGCTTTCAGCCGGCCGTGGCCACGGAGCTGGAGCGAGCAGGAGGCTTGGGTTGCCCCTGGCGATGGAGGAAGCCAAGCTTCCTGCCCGCCCTGGCTGGCTCCGAGCTCCACTCAAGGCTACAAAGTTTCAATTATAGGAGGTAAATAAATCCCAGAATTAAAAAAAAAGAAAACAAGGAGAGGCTGGGAGCTTCCATCGCCGGGGGGCTTGGCCAGCCTGAAAACGGCCCTCAGCCCCTCACCCAGACTGGCCAGGCACCCCAGCAGGACCCCCCACCCTAAAGGGGGTGTGGCCAGCCTGAAAACAGCCATCAGACCCTCACCCAGGCTGGCCAAACCTCCATGGGGTGAGGGTCCACACCAAGATACATCATAATTAAAATCCCAAGGGTTAAAAACAAAGAGAGAATATTAAAAGCAGCAAGAGAAAAGCAGTTAGTTACCTACAAGGGAGCAGCCATATGACTGCCCCTTGATTTTCAACAGAAACTTTGCAGGCCAGAAGGGAGAGGCAAGAAATATTCAAAGTGATGAATAGCACAGGCCTACAACCAAGATTATCTACCTACCAAAGCTATCATTTCGAATTGAAGGTCAGATAAAGAGCTTCACAGACAAGAAAAGGCAAAAGAAGTTCATCACCACGAAACCAATATTACATGAAATGTTTAAGAAGGAGAAGGAGGAGGAGGAAGAGAAGGAGGAGGAGAAAATGTGAACAATAAAATGGTAATAAATACATTTCTATCAACAACTGAATCTAAAAATCAAAATAAACAAACAAGGAATCTAATGAACAAAATAAACTGATGAATAACATAGAACCAGAGGCATGGAAACGTGGAACAGACTGACGAATCTCAGAGGGAAGTGGGGTTATGAAGAGATTAATCAAAGAATTTATATGCATATATGTATTACCTATGGATACAAATAATTGAGTGGTGAAGGCCTGGGGTGGGGCAGGAACCATATGGAGCAGGGCTATCAGGGGAGTATTACATCTGTAATACTCTCAATAATAAAGATTTTTTAAATGATATGATTTAAGTAAAATATCATAGACAAAATAATTATCTATGAGATCTAAGAAAATATAAAACCTGTTAAAATCTATTCAATTCTATCTGAACTTAGAACAATGAGCATAGAAGTAAGACAAAGTCCCACCTTATAAGAATTCACTTAGTATAACAGACAAGAAAAAACTACAATACAGTGATAAATGTCCTAAAAAGATAAGGACAATTTCTAACAATGATTGATTCAGCAAATTTACTTCTAAGTTTACATGGAAAATTAAAAAGAGACACATTTTATTTTAAAGCATTAAAATATATTTATATAAAGTTTCTATATCTGTCACACAAATAAGTCAATACCAAAAAAAAGGTATTTTATATTAAAATATCACTAACAACATTGTGTTTAAATATTTAATCAAAAATTAATACAAAATTTTATTCTTTAAAACACAGTATTCTATTGTTAGAATAATGGCAGATGTCACTAGTTAGTTCATTTTAACTCACTTTTCTTTAAAAACAAGATACCTGCAGGCAATGGACATACAATTAAAGCTGTAGTTCAAGGTCAAACAATTTCCTTTGAACACACTAAAATGATAGCCCACTAAAACATCCTATTATACTTGTCACATTTGAAAACCATTTTTTATTTACCTCTATTAAGGACTTTGAATTAAAAATATCAAGCAAAATTTGAGATTAAATTTTTGCTTTCCATTAATAAATATAGATGTCTTTATATGGGTCAAAGTTTAGTAAAGGACATAAATTCAAGTATAAGAGATCTCTGTTACTCACTAAAATTACAAATTTTAAGTACTTAATCTGAGCAAATTTAAATGCCATTCCAAAAATAATCAATTTTTGGAGTTTTCTGTTGATATAGGAGTTCATTTGATAGTTTTTTGAAAATTATATTGATAATACTGAAATAAATTTTTAAATATTTATAACTTAGAAAATTAAGCATACCTTAACTTTTCTTATGTTCTCAAACTGTTTTTCAAAACCCTGAGAAATTTACAATGTTTCAGGCATGTTATCTGAGCAGAGCCGGAATTATTATTTTTTTTTTTTATTAAATCTTTATTGTTTCAGTTAATTACATTA
>NW_005360187.1:2765068-2803132 GCF_000412655.1 Myotis brandtii | reverse complement strand
CCCCCCCCCCATAACTCCTCTCTCCCAGTTCCCGCCCCACTCTCTGCCCTCACTCCCCACCCACTGTCCTCATCCATAGGTTCACGATTTTTGTCCAGTTTCTTCCCGCATCTCCCATTCCCCTTTCCCCGCCAAGAATAGTCAGTCCACTTCCTTTCTATGCCCCTGATTCTATTATATTCACCAGTTTATTCTGTTCATCAGATTATTTATTCACTTGATTTTTAGATTCACTTGTTGATAGATGTGTATTTGTTGTTCATAATTTGTATCTTTACCTTTTTCTTCTTCTTCCTCTTCTTAAAGGATACCTTTCAGCATTTCATATAATACTGGTTTGGTGGTGATGAACTCCTTTAGCTTTTTCTTATCTGTGAAGCTCTTTATCTGACCTTCAATTCTGAATGATAGCTTTGCTGGATAAAGTAATCTTGGTTGTAGGTTCTTGGTATTCATCACTTTGAATATTTCTTGCCACTCTCTTCTGGCCTGCATGGTTTCTGTTGAGAAATCAGCTGACGATCATATGGGTACCCCTTTGTAGGTAACTGACTTTTTTTCTCTTGCTGCTTTTAAGATTCTCTCTTTGTCTTTTGCTCTTGGCATTTTAATTATGATGTGTCTTGGTGTGGTCCTCTTTGGATTCCTTTTGTTTGGGGTTCTCTGCGCTTCCTGGACTTGGAAGTCTATTTCTTTCACCAGGTAGGGGAAGTTTTCTGTCATTATTTCTTCAAATAGGTTTTCAATATCTTGCTCTCTCTCTTCTTCTGGCACCCCTATAATTCGGATGTTGGTACGCTTGAAGCTGTCCCAGAGGCTCCTTACACTATCTTCGTATTTTTGGATTCTTTTTTCATTTTGCTTTTCTGGTTGGGTGTTTTTTGCTTCTTCGTATTTCAAATCTTTGACTTGATTCTTGCGATCCTCTGGTCTGCTGTTGGGAGTCTGTATAATATTCTTTATTTCAGTCAGTGTATGCTTAATTTCTAGTTGGTTCTTTATCACAACATCGAAGGTCTCACTAGATTTCTTGAGGATCTCGCTATATTTATCGGCGGCTTCTAGACAGTTCTTTAAAGACCTTAAAAGTGTGGTTTTGAACTCTATATCCAACAGTTTGCTTTCCTCCAATTCTGTCGTTTGTGTCCTGTTTCTTTGTCTTGGCATTTTTTTATGCTTCGCTGTGTCGATAGAGTGCCTTTCTGTGCTAAGTGTCCCAATTACCTGAGGTAGACACTCTTGGTGCACCCCCTTGTGGGCTTTGTGCACAGTCTTGTTGTGGTTAAGCCTTGATTGTTGTAGTTATCACTGTGAGGAATTGACCTCCAGGCCAATTGGCTGTGAGAATCAGCTGTGTCTGCAGTGGGAGAACTTCTGTGCTGGAGACACCCCTCTGGGGCTAGACTTGCTTCGATGGGGCTTTGGTGCTCACTCCAGAGCCGGAATTATAATAAGGAAGTGACAACGCAGATTCTGGGTTTTGACATACATGCTTTACAATAGAAAACATTGTGCAAGTAAAAAGAGTAGTAAGGTTCAGAACTGTAACACATGCAAAATAAAATGTTACTCTTTTTTTAAAGTAAGACTGCTGCTATACACAGTGACCAATCTCATAAAAGGCCATTCTAAAATCTCCTTCTTCCCCTAACTCCTGCTCACAGTAAGTTTTTTCTATCCCAGAACTCATAAAATGTATTTAAATATATATCTCAGTATATCTTTTTTATCTTTACATTCATGGATATAAATCTCTGAAATAGAAAATATTTTATTTGACCTCTTTGCTTCAAAGTAACTTAACTATGTTTTTCTATTAAATTTAGAGTGAATTTTTAAATACATACATGATCTCATTTTATATAGTATAAATTCAGAGGAATTATTAGTCCTACATGTTTAATTGGAAATTGTTTGCTATCTTCCTTTTTACTTAATGTCAAAAGTACATTTTAATAGTCATATATTCAGCACTTACCACAAAAACAAGAATGCAAAACTAAAAAACTATTATAAAGTTTATAAATAGAAAATAAGTGACCATGTAACAAAAAATTAAGCAAGAGAATTTGATAATCCACAAAATGGATCTCTCACTGCAAAAATATTCAAATTTTACCATGATGTTTCACTTTTTTTTTTTAACATTAGTTTGTAAGTTCCCATAACCATTTTTGAATTGTTAGTTGTTTGTCAGGATGGATACTAAAACATTAACCCTTTCATTGAATATCATTCCCAGATTAAGCAGTTCTCAGAGAGACTCTCATTCATATTCTTTAGACACACACACACACACACACACACACACACAACTTAAAAACTCAGGACATCAAAAAAGTACTAGGGAATATATCAGTGACTACTGAATTTCTAATTTTTGCAGAATTTCAAAGTTTTAACATTTCTATATCTTTCTGAAATCTGTGACTCACATCCCATTTCCACAAATTATATTTAACACAATAAGATTTCAATTTACATTTAAGTCTACGTATTGAGAAATTAATATGGATAGGGAGTGCCTAACCTATATGGCTTTTCTCATTCCACTTCTCCCCCACCCCACCCCATCCCACATATGTGAGGAACCAGTAGACTCCTTAAAAGTAACAACAATTAAAACTGGAGAAAAAAACAACAAATTATCATCAATGAAGTCTACATACACATATCTTTTATGTGGAAGGAAATGCCCTTAGTTACACCTCCGCATCCAATTCAGTCAAATACTTTCAGAGCTGTCACACAGCCTTCTATTTTTTTTTTTAAGGTATTTTATTGAGTTTTAGAGAAAGAGGAAGGGAGAGAGAGAAACAACAATGTGAGCAAAACATGGATTGGCTGCCTCCTGCATGCCCCCTACCAGGGATTGAACCCACAACCTGAGCATGTGCCCTGACCGGGAATTGAACTGGCAACCTTTCTGTGCACAGGACAACTCTCAACCAACTGAACCACACCAACCAGGGCACTCACAGCCTGAGGATATTTTTTTTCCACTGCTTTTCAGAGAGGGGAGGAGGGAGGAGAGAAAAAAACATAGATGTGAGAGACTGGTTGCCTCCTATGCAACTCACACCCCAGGCATGTGCCCTTGACCGGGAATCGAATCCTCTACCCTTTGATGCTCTAACCACTGAGCTCATCAGCCAAGGCACTCACAGCTTCTTAACCCAGTGACAGTAGCTTCCATACCCACCACTCCACTGAAAAGCACTCAAGCCACTGATGAGACTTACCTGTCAAACCCAAGGACTATTCTCAGCCCTTGAATGCTACTAATAAGTACCTTCTCAAAAACTCTCCCCCTGCCCTGTACCTCACAAATCCAATCTTTCCTGGTCCTCTTATTTCTCTGGCTGGTTTTCCAACTTTGTTTTCTTTCTCCGTGCCAGCTGTTAAATTTTGATCATCCCCAGGGTTCTTCCTTAGCCTCTAGAGATGTACAAACTTCCCTGGTAGTGTATTTCCTACAGCCTTCACTACACTGGTGATGAGTCTAAAATCTGTCTCTCCCTATCCAGAAATTTCTAACTGGCCTTTCTTCTATATCATTCTACTGGGTCTCCTTGTCTCTAGGCACAATTCCAATGTCTTACACATTATCACCAAGATTGCTGCTCTAGTCCATCCAGCATGGCTCAGTGGTTGAGTGTCAAACTATGAACTGGGGTCACGGTTTGATTCCCAGTCAGGGCACATGCCCGGTTTGCGGGCTCAATCCCCAGTGTGGGGCCTGCAGGAAGCAGCCGATCAATGATTCTCATCATTGATGTTTCTCTCTCTCTCTTCCTCCCCCTGCCACTCTGAAATTAATATATGTATACACACACACACACACACACACACACACTTTGCTGCTCTAAAAGCAAAGATCTAAACATGTGATTCTATTACTTTAAAATTTTTTGGAACTCCTCACCACTGTTTTAAAGGAGAAAGCAGCATGACATTAAAATCCTTCAAAACTTGATCCTAAATTTACCTTTCTTCCTCATCTTCTGTCCCTTCCCTCATATGTCACACAAAAATCACTCAAAAGTTCTCAAACAAGACACCTATTTTTATTCCTTCATGCTATTACTCATGCTATTTGTTAATGCTGCCTAAAATGTACTTTCCTCTCATTTGCATGCTAAAATCCTACTCTTCTTTTAAGACTAGTTTCAGTTACCCAGAGATGCCATTCTATCTATTCCTTCCTTCATCATCTTATCAATTGATCATTCCATCCTCAACATTTCTACCGTACTTTATAGTACCTCTCTTAGACATTATTTCACTTCATTGTAATTTTTTGTAGACATGTCCATTTATGCAGAATCCCTAAAAGCAGAGATCATATTTTTTCACTCTTGAATCCCTCTCAGTTAGCAAATATGCCACATAGCAGATGCTTAATAAAGAGATGCTCAATAAGCAAATGCTATGGAATTTATGTCACGATTTTATTTTCTTTACCTTTTTATTTCTATTTTACACAGCAAGTTTATTTTTCTAAAGGTATATAAACAATAAGCAAAGTAAACATTCAATCAGATCTTAACTGCCAAGTATTATCTGTCCTGGAACTGTTCCATTAAGTTCCAATGTCTAAGCATCTTAAATTCAATAATCATCATCTTCATCAGAGCCCATTATTTTTCTTCTATTGAATTTAACTGTCACTTTCTTTTCTGTTTGTTGGCTTACGTTTTCAAGGATTTCCATTAAACCTTGTTCTGCTATCTTCCCACTTAGTTGTCCATATCTTGCCATCTGTATAAGGTAATTCTCTACTCCTTTAGTTTTTTAGGGCTTTAGAAGTGCTAAATTACTAAACCAGGCCCCAGCTGATTGATCCAGAACTTGGGCTAAGATCCTGTTTCTCATTTCTGCTTCTTTGCACTTTGCTTCCTGTTGTGCTGCATTGCCAGGATCCCCATGCTTTACCTGCAGCTTGGCCAGCCTCTGCTTCCACAGAGCTTCCAGCTCCTCCACCAATTATGACCCTCTGGGTGGAACAGCCACAACCCCACTCCAGCCCACTCTGAGTTATCTCCCATAGCCTCTATGTCACTATTTTAAATATCCAAATGTTTGACCCTATGAACTAATATATACTAGTGTTTTATTTGAAAATATAATTGATGTAGAAATCAGTCTCTGACAAAGCAGATGAATAGACAAAATAAAGTAAATGAAAGTGATATATTTTTTAAACCACCATGACTAAACCTCATAACTCAATGTCACAGTTATTCACAAAAGATATTAAGTATTGTATAAATGATATAGTCTTTATCTCTCATAAGAACAACACTTGCCAGGCCAAAGTGGTTGAGTGGTCACAGTTTGATTCCAGGTCAAGGCACATGCCTGGGTTGTGACTTGCTTTGGCCAATGAAATGTGAGTGGAAGTGACTTGTGCCGTTTCTGAGCAGAAGCTTTAACTGTAATTCCATGACTCTGCATAGCACTTTTCCTTCTACCACTAGAACATGTCCCTGATAGGAACTGCTCCTTTTGGCTGAATTCCAGAAAGGAGAACAACTGTGGATGGTGCTGCCATCTATCTAAACATGTAACATGGCCGAACCGGTTTGGCTCAGTGGATAGAGCATTGGCCTGCGGACTCAAGGGTCCCAGGTTCGATTCCGGTCAAGGGCATGTACCTTGGTTGCGGGCACATCCCCACTGGGGGGCGTGCAGGAGGCAGCTGATCGATGTTTCTCTCTCATCGATGTTTCTAACTCTCTATCCCTCTCCCTTCTTCTCTGTAAAAAATCAATAAAATATATTTTAAAAAAGTTATAAAAAAAATAAAATAAACATGTAACATGAACAAGAAATAAATATTTGTTGTTACAAAACTCTGAGGTCTTAAGGTTATTTATTACCACAGTATAACTAGCATAAACTGAGAGATTGAATTAGATGCTCCTCCTCTATAATATAACACCCAGGCATATTCCACTATAAATATATTATACTAGAGGCCTGGTGCACGAAATTTGTGCACAGGGGGAGGGTCCTCTCAGCCCACCCTGCACCCTCTCCAATCCAGGACCCCTCAGGGGATGTCCAACTGCCGGTTTAGGGCCTAAACCAGCGGTCAGACATCCCTCTCACAATCCTGGACCGCTGGCTCCTAATCACTCACCTGCCTGCCTGCCTGGTCGCCCCTAACTGCCCCCCCACCCCCTGCCGGCCTGATCGCCCCTTACTGCCCGCCCCTGCCGGCCTGGTCGCCCCACGCAGCCTGCTGATCAGTCGTTTGGTTGTCCCTCATTAACCCCCCTGCTGGCCTGGTCACCTCACGCAGCCTACTTGTTCAGTCATTTGGTCATCCCTCACTAACCTCCCTGCTGGCCTGGTTATAGGCAGCCATCTTATGAGAGCATGAGGGTTAATTTGCATATTGCCTCTTTATTATATAGGATACACAGATGCTCCTTGACTTACAATGGGGTTACATCCCAATAAACAGAATATATATCTAAGTGAAGAACTGCTGGTACACACAAATTTAACATTATAAAAATGTCAAATTGTTTATCAAAATAATTATATCATAGCATAAAATGCTTTTATTAGAAGAGATGTCTTAACTCCATGATCTGAAGTTTTCAATTTATGGAACTAGAAAACGGAAGAGGAAATTAAACCCAAAGTAAGCAGTAAGAAGAATATAATAAAGAATACAAATCCATGAAAAACAAGAAATAGAGAAAAATCTATTAAAGATAATTCTTTAAACAACTAGTCAAAGTGACAAAGGAAAAAAAGATACAAATTACCAATACTAGAAATGAGGATGTGACAGTACTACAGATTCTATAGATAGTAAAAGGATAACAAGGTAATGTTATGATTAATTTTATGCTAAAAAATCTGACTTAATGAAATAGACACATTTCTTAAAAAGATACAAACTACCTGCCCTAGCCGGTTTGGTTCAGTGGATAGAGTGTTGACCTGCAGACTGAAGGGTCCCAGGTTCGATTCCGTCCAAGAGCACATGCCCAGGTTGTGGGCTCAATCCCCAGTGGGGGGCGTGCAAAAGGCAGCCAATCAATGATTCTCTCTCATCATTGCTGTTTCTGTCTCTCTCCCTCTCCCTTCCTCTCTGAAATCAATAAAAGAAATATATTAAAAATAAATAAACAGATAGATAGATATTTTTTTTAAAAAGATACAAACTACCTAAATTAACTGGAAAAGAACTAAATAGCATGAAAAGCCTGTATCTATTTTAAAAAATGCCTTAAAGTTTAAAACTTTCCACATACAAAAAAACACCAAAAACAAAATAAAATACAAACAGATCCAGATGGCTTCATTGTTAAATTCTAACAAGCTTTAAAGACTAATCCATCATGAACAGAGATGCAAAAATTCTTAACAAAATGTAAACAAATCAAACCTAGAAATGTAATATAAAAGGATAATTCCATACAATCAAGTGGAATTTATCCCAGAAATGCAAAGTTGATTTAACATTCAAAAATCAATCAATAAAACTAATCATATCAACAACAGAACATGAAAGTCCCTATTGCTCTACAGTGTCACCCACACTTGATATTATCCAACATGGTGAATGAGTATAAATGGTGTCTCAAGGTTTACGTTTACAGTTCCCTAGTTACGTTGAATGTATTGTATTTGTTTATTGCCCATTCTTATAATTCTTATTTGTGTGTCTTTTGGCCATTTTTAAATTGCACTTTTTACTAATTTGGACAAGTCTTTTCTATATTCTGGATACTAATCCTTTGCACGTGATGTGTATTATAAATATCTTTCTATTGTGTTTTTCTTCACTTTTCATTCTATTTTAATTTTAAAATTTAATTTAATATATCTAAATTTATCAGTCTTTTACTTCAATGTGTACTTTTTGTGAATTACTTACTATTCTTCTCTACCCCAAGGCCATAAACATATTCTACATTATCTTCTAAGAGGCTTTTTCAAAAAAAGACAGGTTTTTGTGTGTGTTTTTTAAAATATATTTTTATTGATTTCAGAGAGGAAAGGAGAAGGAAAGTGAGATAAAAACAAAAATGATGAGAGAGAATCATTGATCAGCTGCCTCCTGCATGCCCCACAACCCGGACATGTGCCCCTGATCAGAATCGAACCTGGGACCCTTCAGTCCGCAGGCCAACACCCTATTCACTGAGCCAAACCAGCTAGGGCAAAGACAGGTTTTTTTAAGTTAGTACTCCTATACAGTGGGGCCTTGACTTACGAGTTTAATTCGTTCCGAGACCGAGCTCGTTAAGGAGCTCATTAACTGAAATTACTCTGTCAACTCAATGCAAAAAATTGGCTGAGAGACAGCTGGTATCTCAAAAAACTCGTTAGTCGGGACACTTGTAAGTCAAGGCCCCACTGTAATTTCTTTAGAGAACGGTAGTGTGTTGGCAACAAATTTTTAACTACCTACTAAATACTGGGCACTGTACCTTTATTATAGAGCTACATGGCAGCATAAGCTATTAGAGTGACCTTTAAGAAGCTTACAGGCTAATTAGGGCCAGAATAATATATAATCAAGGATTAAGTTTTGTGATAAACAAGATCTAATTTCAAAATATTAAGAGAAGGAATAAATTGGTGAGGATCATGACAATAAAATTTCATGAAGAAACATTAAACCTTCACTTAATTCTGATTTAGAATAACAACAAAATCCAGAATTTACCCAAAAATAGCCATACTTAAAATGGCCAACAAATAAAAACCACAGATTAATGCAAAACTTGCATGTGACAGCAACAGAAAATGAAAAATATAATAAAAATAACCATTTAAAACACACATAAACATCATATAGATTTTTATTCTGTGTGCTTGCACTGCTTAGGGTCATACCTAACTAAGATGTATCCAGTCTAACTCAGACAACCAGAAACTCAAAATTCAAAAGCAAAAGAAAGTTGACAGGTTAGGTGAGATGAATAACATTATTAACTATTACTCTCAGAATATTACATAAGTCATATGTATGGTGCCAAGTGGGTACTACAATTATTGGGGGGTGAGGGGAGAATCCCTCCATAAATTATATAAATGTGTAACCACTATGTTGTACAAGTGAAACTAATACAAAATAATATTGAGGCCCTGGACGGGTAGCTCAGTTGATGGTCATCCTGATACGCCAAAGTTGTAGATTCAATCCCTGGTCAGGGCATATATAACAATCAATCAATGAATGCATAAGTAAGTGAAAAAACAAATTGATGTCTCTCTCTCTCTCTCTCTCTCTCTCGCTCTCACTCTCGCTCTTTCTCTCCCCCTCTCTCCTTTCTCTTTCCTCTCTCTCTTCCCCTCTCTCTAAAAAATCAATGAAGATGTCCTTAGGTGAGGATTTTAAAAATAAATAAATAAAAATAAATAAAACAAAAAAGCTGCAGCTAAAACAAAGATAAATTTTTGATACAATTCTCAAATCAGGTCACTGGCAAGGGGTAGGGGAGAACTATTAAATCCAAGTATAATGCCAATAAACTTTATTGATGCTTATCTGACAACTCTACCTGCACACAAGTAACAATTATGAACAAAAACCTCAGCTTAGAGTGTCAATTTGAAATGGCAAGACTAGACGCAACAGATCAATGTTTATCTATCTCTCTCTGAAATCAATAAAATATATATAGTATTTTTTAAAAAGAGTATCTCCCTAAAAAAAAATAAAATGGCAAAAACTAGGACTACTACATAAGTCTTGTGTTTTAAAATATATTTTAACTGAAATTCTGATGTACCTATCACTTAATACCTGTCTCTGACTTGAACATTCCCATGCAATATTTTATTCATCATTATCCTTGTAACTTTCATTCTTCATTCAAAATTATAGTATTTAAATTAGTTTATTTCATAATTAAAAATGACTGACAAAAAATATACCTTGCCCAGCCAGCATGGCTCAGTGGTTGAACACTGACCTATGAACCAGGAGGTCATAGGTCGATTCCCAGTCAGGGCAAATGCGGCTCAATTCCCAGTGGGTGCATGTGGGAGGCAGCCGATCAATGATTCTCTCTCATCTTTGGTGTTTCAATCTCTCTCTCCCTCTCCCTTCCTCTCTGAAATACATTTAAAAAAAAAATTAAATATATATATATCTTAAAATGATGCACACAGGCATAATCTTTCAATATGTCAAGAAACAATCTTGAAAATAAGAAACCATAGTTTGAAACCTTTGAATCTTGTCTATTAACTATACCTATGAATCCAATCTTCATCATTTTCCAATCACCCAAATATGAAGTCAGCATATTAAAGCAGATGGGTGTTTCATAATCTACTATTAGAACATACTAGTTTAGTTATTAAACAGGGTTATCTGAATGGATTAAGGGGAGGCATGGCTTTCCCCAAAGTTGCAAATCCAGGATTCTTACTCCCAGATTTGTGCCTTGGTTCCCAAAGGTTTCTGGCTTATTTCCCCATCAACCCTTGTACCTTAACCCTTGTACAACTATCCTGAAATGAAGCCTTACTCAGGTTTACCTCTATCATTTACTAGTAATCTAAACTATTTGATCAATGTAGTAATACGTCTCCTTAACATACAATTGCCTCCTGACTATCCTCTGGGCTTATGCCTTTTTATGCAGACCTCCTTACACCAAGGATTCCTATTATTTTCTACCCTAAATTTTCAAGGTCCAATTTAAGTCCCCCTTCCCAAACAAACAAGCCTTCCCTAATCTTAATCACATAGAGCTCTTAATTCCATTTAGAACATAATTCTTCCCTAATTGTTTATGGGGGTTAGCTTTTGCTCTTTAAAGACTGAAATAACATCTTAACACCTTCATTATGCCTGTGTTGCCTAATATTAGCTCTTTTACATACTTCCTGATTGACTGACTAGATTCTTGTCATAAAACTTATTCAACTCCTTTCATGCTAAATCTTCAAGTAATGCAAGTCAAGTATGCTACTGATTTTTATTGCTTTTAACAAGGAAACTATACAAACTTTGTAGTAATGGATAACAACAGCTAAGATTTGGAAACAGCTTAAGTGCCCATCAGCAGATGAGTGGGTTAAAAAACGGTGGTACATATATGCAATGGAATATTATACTGCTGTAAAAAAGAAGGAACTCTTACTATTTGCAACAGCATGGATGGACCTGGAGAGCACTATGCTAAGTGAAATAAGCCAGTCAGAGAAAGATAAATACCACATGATCTCACTCATTTGTGGAATATAATGAACAACATAAACTGATGAACAAAAATAGAGCCAGAGAAAAATCCTACATAATAAAAGCCTAATATGCTAAGTGTCCAGTTGTCCAGTCTTCCATTCAACCAATCGAAGTGTAATATGCTAATGATATGCTAAAGCCGCTCAACCGCTTGCTATGATGTGCACTGACCACCAGGGGGCAGATGCTCCGACCTGTAGGTGAGCTTGCTGCTGGGGTCCGGCCAATCAGGACTGAGCAAGATGGGCCGGACATGCCCTGGGGCCCTCCCACAGTCCCTCCCTGGCTGGCCGACCTCCCGCATCCCTCCCCGGCCTCAATCGTACAGCAGTGGGGTCCCTCGGCTTGGCCTGCGCCCTCTCGCAATCCAGGACCCCTCAGGGGATGGTAGAGAGCCGGTTTCGACCCCATCCCGCAGGCCAGGCCTAGGGACCCCACTGGTGCATGAATTCATGCACTGGGCCTCTAGAATTTTAGAATATAATAGAAGTAATCCTGTTATTTGCAAATTTTTAATATTTCCTACAACTTTTGTGATATTATACTATGTTAGTACACTTTTGGTAATATTATTATATTTATATTTAAAATCTTTTCTTGAAGTATTAGTGTTTACTGCATGTAACATTATTATATTTAAAATTGTTTTTCTTGAAATATTAATGATTATTGCATGCAACATTATAAAAAATAAAAAACATTTAAAATAAAAAATGGATAACAGATATTAATTATAAGACTATTTGAACTGTTTTTAAAAAAATACTTTTTATTTATTTTTATTGATTTTAGAGAAGAGAGAGAGAGACAGAAATATCAATGATGAGAGAGAATCACTGATCAGCTGCCTCCTGCACGCCCCCTACTGGGGATCAAGCTCACAACCCGGGCATGTGCCCTTGACTGGAATCGAACCCGGGGCCCTTCAGTCCACAGGCCAACACTCTATCCACTGAGCTAAACCAGCCAGGGCTATTTGAACTGTTTTTACACACAACACTTCTGACATCCAATGTGTGGTGACTTTTGCAACACCACTTCAACTGTCCAGTATAAAACCGAGTGTCCTATAACTCAATTCAATTCGGTTCTGACACTACCTGGAGTTAATGTCAGATCCAACAAGGTAAGTAAGTGCTCAGTCCCACAAGATTCCCCCTACTTCAGATGCCTCTCCAAAAGTCCTGGGTTGTCACTGATACTTCCAAACAATCAACTATAAATTTAGTTTGATAATCCACTAAAATGACTCCAGGATCTCAGGAAAGTGCTTTACTATTACCAGTTTGTTATAAAGGAAACAATTTAGGAACAGCCAAATGGAAGAGATGCAAGGGCAAGATATGGGGGAAGGGGCTCAGAGTTTCCATACCCTGTCTGGGTGAGCCACCCTCCCAGCACCTCAATGTGTTCACCAAACCCAAAGCTCCCTGAATTTCAATGTTCAAGAGTTTTCACAGAGCTTAGTTTTCAACCTGCCACCACTGCCCTTCCTGGAGATTGGTAAGGGGGGATGAAAGTTCCAACCCTTTAATCGCCAGGTCTTTCAGAAGACCAGCCCCATCCAGAAGCTATCTAGGGATCCCCAGCTACCAGCCATCTTATTATCATATAAAAAATATTCTTATCACTCTGGAGATTCCAAGAATTTTAGGAGTTGTATGCCAGGAACCTAGGACAATGACCAAATATTTATTTTTCATTATATCACACTATTTCTTTAACACATTTCAAAAAGTTTCAAGGTATTAAAGAATTATCTTAGTTTAGATAACTCCAAAGACAGATATTCAAAGAAGATAACCTTTCTTTTAATCCTCACCCAAAGATATGTTTTTTACTGATTTTTAGAGAAAGAGGAGGGTGGAAGGGGGACACACAGAGAGAGAAATATCAACGTGAGAGAGAAACATCAATACATCAAACCCGCAACCTAGGCATGTGCCCGAACTGGAAATCAAATCCACAACCTTTTGATGTACGGACAACACTAGAACAAACTCAGCCATCCTACCAGAGCCAAAGAATAAAAGTTTTTTAACAATGAAAAAGCACACTGATGGAAAATAAGCACACAGGCTTTACTATGTAAGTACACCAACAACAAAAAAATAAAGAAAAATTATAATAACCACAAGTTATTGAGTACTTATTCTGTGCCAGGCATTCTGCCAACTGCTATACATGAATTATCATTAAATCTCTACAACAATCCTGAGGTATTAGCCTCCTTTTACAAATGAGGAAAACTGAGTAATAGAGACTCCCCAAGGTCACACATCTGGTAAGCAGTGAAGCCGGGATTTCAACTCAGGTAGTCTAACTCCAGAACCTTTAAGCTTTTAGCCATACTGCCTCCCCTATGCCTTCTGTCAATGATGTTCAACTACCCCCAAAGGTTTGATATCAGCTCTGTTTTCCCCTTCCCAATTCTGTTAACATCTGGGTTTGTATTTCCCAAAATACATCATTCTCTTTTAGGCTTTTATGTCTTAAGCACATACTGTTCCCTTGGGCTGGAATGCCTTGCTCTTTTTTTATCCAGTTAGCAAAGCCCTACTCACTCTTCAAACAGCAGCTTAAAAAACAACTTTCTCTGTGAAGCCCTCTTCATTCCTTCCACATTTTCTGCCCCCAATCCTGGGAGAAGGAATACATCACTCCCTTAGCTCCTTGGAAACAATGATTCACAGATAGTTCTATTGTTGGACTTATTTGTACTGTAATTATATTTTTCAGTGCTACGTACCTACTGGACATTACACTGCACTGCAAGCATGAGACAGATACTTGTTAAAGATTAAGAATTCATAATGGTCCCAATTTAAGTTCAACTATAACTTAAATGAACATTTTCTTCTGGTCAAGACAACATCATTCGTTCTAATAATATTTTATTGCACTTTATGTGCCTTCATACACAAAAGATTCATAGTGAGTAAAATTAATGTCTTAAGCTTCTCAGGTTCAGACTGAGACTTTTAAACTGTATTTTTCCAACCATTTCTCAACTCCCACATTAAGACTTTGGCACTACAATTTCTCAATAATACCCAAATTGTGCCTGTTAACAAATTATTTCAAAATTGGAAGCACACTCTCCATCTACTAAATTTGTTAAAACAAAAGTCTAATCAAGAGTAAGACAATTCATAATAGGATATTAGTGATAATAATTAAGCTAAAGGTACTTCAAAAGCTGCTCTGTTGTCCTAGCCGGTTTGGCTCAGTGGATAGAGTGTCGGCCTGCAGACTGAAGGGTTCCAGGTTTGATTCGGTCGGGGGCACATGCCTGGGTTACAGGCTCAATTTCCCCACTGGAGGCATGCAGGAGGCAGCCTATAGATGATTCTCTCTCATCACTGATGTTTCTATCTCTCTCTCCTTTTCCCTTACTCTCTGAAATCAATAAAAATATACATATTTTTAAAAACTGCTGTTAATCCTACCCACATTTGAACACTCGCTCTACACTCTTCTACCTCCTACACTCTAATCTGCTTTCACTAAGTTATTACTCCATCTAACATTTCATTTTTTATAGGAACTTGTTTGAGACATAACTCACCTACCATACAATTCACCAATTAAAAGTGTACAACTCAGAATTGTGCAACCATCACCACAATCAATTTTATAACATTTTCATCATCCCAAAAAGAAATCCATACCTATTTAGCAGTCATTCCCTGTATCAGCCAGGATTCTCCAGAGAAACAGATGAAAAAGACAGAGAGACAGACACAGAGACAGAAAGATATTTTAAAGTACTGGCTGAAGTGACTGTGGGGACTGTCAAGTCTGAAATCTTCAGGACAAGCCAGCAGGCTAGAAACACAGAGAAGAGTTGTTGTAGTCTTGAGTATGATGACTCTCTAAAGACAGAATTCCTTCTTCAGGGGAACCTCAGTCTTTTCTCTTAAGGCCTTCAACTAATTGGATGAGACCCACCACATTCTGGAGGGTAACCTGCCTTGCTCAAAATCTACTGATTTAAATGTTAATCACATTTAAAAATACCTTCACAGCAACAACTAGACTGGTATTTGGCCAAAAATGGAACACCAGGGCCTAGCCAAGTTGATATATAAAATTAACCATTACTCCTTTACTCCCAGTCTTTGGCAACAACTAATCTACTTTCTGACTCTATTGATTTGCCTATCCCACACATTTCATAGAAACAAAACTATACCACATGTGGCCTTATGTCTGGCTTCTTTCACTTATCCTAGTATTTTCAAGGTTCATCTAATTGTAGCATGCATCATTACTTCATTCCTTTTTATTGTTCAACTAGAGGCCTGGTGCATGAAATTCATGTGTGTGTGTGTGTGGGGGGGGGGTTGTCCCTCAGCCCAGCCTGCACCCTCTCCAATCTGGGATCCCTCTCACAATCCAGGACTGCTCGCCTGCCTGCTTGCCTGATTGCTCCTAACTACTTCTGCCTGCCAGCCTGATCACCTCTAACCATTCCCCTGCCAGCCTGATCAATGCCTAACTGCTCCCCTGCTAGCCCAATTGCCCCTAACTGCTCCCCTGCCAGCCCGATTTCCCCTAACTGCCCTCCCCTGACAGCCTGGTCACCCCCAACTGCCCTCCACTGCAGGCCTGGGTCCCCCCCAACTGCCCTCTCTTGCAGGCCTGGTCCCCCCAACTGCCCTCCCCTGCAGGCCTGGTCCCCCCCAACTGTCCTCCCCTGCAGGTCTGGTCAGCCCCAACTGCCCTCCCCTGCTGGCCTGGTCCCTCCCAACTGCCCTCCCCTGCCAGCCATCTTCGACCACATGGGGGCGGCCATCTTTTGAGTTGGAGTGATGGTCGATTTGCATATTACCTCTTTATTAGGATAATATTCCATTATATGGTATATCACATTTTATTTATCTATTCATCAGTTGATGGACATTTGGGTTCTTACTACTTTTTTTTTTACTATTATGAATAAAACTGCTATGAACAGTCATACAAGCTTTTGTGTGGACATATGTTTTGATTTCTCTTTGGTTTATTATAGCTAGGAATAGAATTGTTCAGAACTACAAATTTTGTTTATTCTAGAAGCATAACTACCATACCTATACTTGTAGCATACAATATGATCTTATCTCCTATACCTGAATTTTTGAAAACAGAAGGAATCTTGTAACTAGCATCTAATAATATAGTATTTCTATAGTTAAACAGTTAAAAAAACAAATGTAGTAACTTTTTCTAAATCAGATTTACTTATGTGGAAATATATATATATATATTATATTCCATTTAAAACACAAACTCCATACATAATAAACTTAGAAATTACCCAACAAAAGAAAAAAGTACCTTTTTTAGTATATTATATTATCTGAACTGTGATATTCTAATATACTGGGTGGGGCAAAAGTAAGTTTATAGTTGTGAGTATGCAAATGTTTATTCTTATATTATTATTTATTAATTTTTGTGTTATTTTCCATATGAACAACTGTAAACCTACTTTTGCCCTACCCATATTCACATGTAAACAGGTGTTTTTATTCAACTTGTAAAATGTTAAATGATAAATACTTTTTTGAGGAACTGATCTTCAACTAAAACTATACTGATTTACTACCAAAATATCTAAGCATTAAAAGACAATATTTTATTTCAATGCATTTTTTTCTTTTGATCTATGGTGATGAGATTAATGACTAAGAGAGCTGGAATAGCACACAATAGAGAGGTCAGGAGTGTGCATTTTGCAATCAGATGGTTCAACTCCTGACTCCACCACTATCTGTATCTCATCTATAAGCTGAAGATAATACTACTTACTTCAAAAGTTTGCTGTGAGGATTAATTGAGATACTCTTAGCACACCACCTAGTAAGTGCTCAATAAATGATAACTATTAATCTTACAACAATTTGGATGCTGGTCAGAACTTAGAGCATATTAACACATTTCAGAATAGCTTACCAGAATTCACTTGATAGTATCAGCTAAAAAGTACATTTTAAATTATGATCTAATCACTTATGAAAAAAAGTAACAACAAAAAACTATGTTTCTTTACCTGCATCCCTAAGTAGTTAAATACACAAAAAGTTCTGAAAATCACAATCTAACAACAACTTTTACTTTTAGAGGAAAGGAAGAAGATGGGAGTTGCCTATGTGAAGGAGGACATATCTGCACTCATTATATTTCCCTATTGCTTGAATTTTTATGGAAATGTATTCCTGTTATTAGTACATAAAAGTTAAAAATAAGAAAAGAAATAACAGCTTGAATGTCTATATTGGAAAATCATTTCTGTTTAGCTCAACTAGAGCAAGTTAGTAGTTATAAATGTAGGTAAAACTATAAGTCTGAAATTGATAAAACATTAATATAAATAAATAAGAAACAAAGTTTCATATGTCTGTAAATGAAAATCTAACCCAAACTATATATTTGACAAAGGATACAGTACTAATCACCAAGCTTCCATGTGTTCAAGTAGCTACATAAACTTTACTTTTTAAATTTATATTTGTCAGCTATTCTCTTAAAAGGGTTAAAAAAAGTACATAGCAAACAAGTTTTTCCAAAGCTGTTTCATTCATTTGCATGAACACCCAAATCCAAATCAGTTGCCTAAATGCAAATCTAAGAAAAAATATATTTATTAGTAGAAATAGTAGAGACAATGTTTAAAAAACGCTAGTTAACTCGAGAGAAATAATTAACTCAGTTCTCCCAGTCGTCTGTCATATAACAAACATTTTAGTTATGTACTCCAAAAATAATAGCTTAGATTAACTTTCAAGAGAGCAAAAGACAGATTTTCATTACAGTAATTATTCAGCCCATAATGAGATAGTTCAGAATAAATGTCTTAGCAGTTGGCTTTTATTTTAGAAAAAATCTAGATTCTGGTTACAACTCCCATAGTTCCTAAGAGGTGATTTTGTACAAATAACCTCTAAACATCAAACTCTTTTTGGATAAAAGGGAGCCAGTCTGTAGCTGCTCTACCTTCCTAAGTGTGTTATACAGATCAAGTGAAATAAGAAAGCACTCTGAATATTATAAAATCCTTAAAATAAAAGTATTATTTTGCATGAAAATAGAAACATCTGCAATAGTTCAAAATTAATATCACCAACCTCAGATTATCTATGATCAAAAAACACTTAGCAAACTGTCTTGCACATGACAAGTTCTCAATAAGTCATGATTTATATAAATACTACTTATTGGTAATTAAGTTCATGATCCCAAATTAAGAACTAACTTGAATGACCTTCTGCCCTTTGACCCTCCTCAGGTTTTGCAGAAATACCAACTGATCCATTGTTCACATTTCACTCATTCAAACATTTATGCAGTACCTATTCCCTTGTTCTCAAGAGCTCACATCTGGCAGGGCAACAGTACATATTTGCATCATAGTTATTTTGTTGTCTGTATCCCATAATGAAATTATATACAAAGTTCTATGGGAGTATAGAGGAAGACCCAATCAATTCTTCAGTTAGTGGGGGTCAGGGAAGCTTTCACATTGGAACTGGGCCTTAAGGAATGAAGGGAACGATCCTTCTGGGAAACAAGACAAAACAGCAAAAAAGGCACTTATTCTGGAAACAGTCAGCACTGTTACAAAGCTACTGCACAGAGTTTGGGGCAAAAGAAAAAAAAGAATAATAGAAAATGGAGCTGAAAAAGAGGAAACGAGAGTCAGATTTTGATGGAGTTTGTAGTATTGTGCCAAAAATTAATGGAGCAACAACCAAAAATCTTTTTTTATTAATCCTCACCTGAGGACATGCTGAAAGAGAAAACAAAACACATTGATGTGAGAGAGAAACATTGTTTGGTTGCCTTCCATTCGTGCCCCAACCAGGTATTAAATCCACAACCCAGGTAAGTGCCCTAAATGGGAATTGAACCAGTGACCCTTCAGTGCACAGGACAACACTCAACTAACTGAGCAACACCAGCCCGGCTTAACCAAAAATTTTTTAATCTTTTTTTTTCCAATTAAAGTTGACATAAAGTATTATATTAGTTTCAGATGTACACCCCAGTGATTAGACATTATATAACTTAAGTGATCATCCCAAAATATCTTGTACCCATCTGACACCATACAAAGTTATTAGAATATTATTGACTATATTCCCTATGCTGTACTTTGTATCTCCATGACTATTACTAGTACTTTTTTTTTTTTTAAATATTTTATTGATTTTTTACAGAGAGGAAGGGAGAGGGATAGAGAGTTAGAAACATCAATGAGAGAGAAACATCGATCAGCTGCTTCCTGCACACCCCCCACGGGGGATGTGCCCGCAACCAAGGTACATGCCCCTGGCTGGAATCGAACCTGGGACCCTTCAGTCCGCAGGCCGACGCTCTATCCACTGAGCCAAACCGGTTAGGGCTTATTAGTACTTCTTAATTGTTCTTATGAGTCTGTTTCTGTTTTGTTTCTTTACTTATCTTGCTTTTTAGATTTAATTGTTGATAGATATGTATTTATTGCCATTTTATTGTTCATTTTTTAAATCTTTTTTTTCTTCTTTTTCTTAAAGAAGTCCCTTTAACATTTCATGTACTACTGGTTTCATGGTGATGAACTTCTTTAGCCTTTTCTTGTCTGTGAAGCTCTTTATCTGACCTTCAGTTCGAACCGATAGCTTTGGTAGGTAGATAATCTTGGTTGTAGGTCCTTGCTTTTCATCACTTTGAATATTTCTTGCCACTCCCTTCTGGCCTGCAGTTTCTGTTGAAAAATCAGCTGGCAGTCATATGGGCACTCCCTTGTAGGTAACTAACTACTTTTCTCTTGCTGCTTTTAAGACTGTTTTTAACCCTTGGCATTTTAATTATGATGTATCTTTGTGTGGGCCTCTTTTGGGATCATCTTGTTTGGGACTCTCTGAACTTCCTGGACTTCTAAGTCCATTTCCTTCACCAGGTTAGGTAAGTTTTCTGTTGGTATTATTTTCAAATAAGCTTTCAATTTCTTGCTCTCTCTCTCTTCTCCTTCTAGCACCCCCATGATGTGAATGTTGGTACACTTGAAGTTGTCCCAGAGGCTCCTTGCACTATCCTAATTATTTTTGGATTCTTTTTCCTTTTTTTGCTGTTCTGATTGGGTGGTTGTTGCTTTCTTATATTCCAAATTGCTGATTTGATTATTGGCTTCATCAACTATACTGTTGACTCCCTGAAATTATTCTTCATTTCAGTTAGTGTATCCTTCATTTCTTTGTTGTTTTGTTAATCTTCACAGGAGGATAGGGAAGAAGGGAGAGGGAGATGGAAAGAGAGAGAGAGGAGGAGAGAAACATCAATATAAGAGACCCATCGATTGGTTGCATCCTGCAAGCAGCTCGACCAGAGCTGGGGTAGAATCTGCAACCCGGGTACATTCCCCTGACTGGGAACTGAACCTGTGACCCTTCGATGTGTAGGCCAACACTCTAACCACTAAGCAACACCAACCTGGGCTCTATCCTTCATTTCTGACTTATTCTTCTGGTTTCCATGTCCTTTTTTATGCCGTTGAAGTTTTCACTAAGTGCATTAAGCATTGTCATAACCAGTGTTTTGAACTCTGCATTTGGCAGATTCCTTGTCTCTGTTTTGTTTAGTTCTTTTTTCTGGAGTTTTGTTCTGTTCTTTCACTTGGGACATGTTTCTTTGTCTCTTCATTTTGACAGCCTCCCTGTGTTTGTTTCTACGTATTAGGTAGAGCTGCTACATTTCCCAGGCTTGGTGTAGAGTGTCCTAGTGTAACAGGTGTCCTGTAGGGTGCAGTGGCATAGCCTCCCCAATCACCCAAGCTGGGCACTCCAGATGTACACACCCTGTGGGCTGTGTATACCCTCCTGTTGAAGTTGATTGCTGTTGGCACATCAATGGAAGTGATTTATCCTAGCTGATTAGTTGCAAGAGCTGGCTATGACCACTGTGGAGGATCAGCTGTGCAAGGGTCCACCCCAAAGAGCAAAACTTATTTCAGTGGAGCTCTGGTCCCTGCTGAGTCCACCCCTTGAGTGTCACTTGTGGAGGTGGTTGGGTGGTGCTTTGACGTGGTCTGAAGCTCTGGGGCCTCCTGGAAGATGCAGGCCAAGGTCATCTGCTGCCTGTGTTCTGCCCAGGGTCCTCCCAGCATGATCTACAAAGCGATCTATAGATGGCTGCTACTTGTGCTGGGCTTGGAGATGTCCAGGAGAGGCCAAGTTTCAAACCAAGGCCAGATGCTGCTAATGCCAGACCTGGGGTCACTTAAGGAGAGGTATGGGGCACTGAGGCCAGATGCGACTTTTTGGAGAGATTTTAAGAAAGTCTGAGGCATTTGTATGAAAAAGCCATTGGAAACAGCTTGAGAGGGCCCACAAGTTGGGTGGGGCAGGGTCTCAGGCAATCACCAGGGTGGGGGCAAACAGTAATACCCAGGTTTGGAAACTCAGACATGATGCCTGCCGGCTCTGTGGAGAAAGGGCTTAGCAAAGAATCAATGGCCTCTGCCAGCACTTCTGTTTGCCCTTCCAGCCCTTGCTTTGATGCCAAACAATTCAGTTCTTCTGGGATGTGTCTGGTGCCTTTCAAGTAGCTGCCCCAGTGCTAAAGCTCAGAAGGAGTGAGTTCCTCCCTTTAAGAGGATCATCTAGGACTCAGAGAGCCCTCCATCTCACTCAGCCACAATTCCCACTGGTTTTACAACCAAAAGTTGTGGGAATTTCTCTTCCTGTGCTGGGAAGCCTGGTGTGGGGCTGGGACCCCTCGCTCTCAGGTGGACCTCCACAGCCAAGATATCCTTCCCGATTTTTATCTTCCACATGTGGGTGTGGGACCAATCTGTTCCCGATTCTGCTCCTCCTAGGAGAAGTCTCAATGTGACTTCTATATATCCTTAGTTGTAGGACTTCTGTTTAGCTAGATTTCAGGTGGTTCTGAATAATGGTTGTTCTGTAGTTCAATTGCAATTCTGACGTGGTTGTGGGAGGATGTGAGTACAGCATTTACCTACACCACCATCTTGACTGGAAGCCCCCAACAGCCAAGATTTTTGAGCAGTGTGTAAACTGTTAATTTACCTGTAGTGGCAGTGACAGAAGCTTGGGCAGGAAAGAGTCTTTAGAACATTTCCACAGCTAACAAATACCACCATTTTTCTTGATTCAAGTAACTGACATATGACGTTAAGAAACAATCTCACAATCTTTTCATTTAAAACTCTAAATGACAGACACCCTCCTCTCTATTTATCAAAGAGAATAAATACAAAGCTCTAACATAAATACCACTTGAGAAAACCAAATAGGAGCCTAGGAAGGTAAAGAATAAATTTAACCTAAGGAATAAAGTCAAATAACTAAGTAGGAAAACATGTTTTAAGTGTATATACTGTCCATATTTTTTACAACTTGAAATAATAGATAAAATATTTCATTGATTTTTTTTTACTACTATGAAAAGAAGGAAATGAGTATGTGCTTTGGATATAAAACATGCCTTCTAAACATGTTTACAATTAATGTGCCTTAAATATAATATGTATTAAATATGTGACTTTCTCAGAAAAAGCAACCCCTCTTAATGATCTTTTAAATTCTGTCCAAAAAAAAATTAGGTATCACCCTGGCCAGTGTGTTCAATGGTTAGAACGTCGGCCAGAGCACCAAAGGGGCATGGGTTTGCTTCCTGGCCAAGGGCATGTACCTGGGGTGCAGACTCAATCCTCAGCCCAGGTCAGGGCACATGTAGCAGGCAACCAATCAACATGTCTCTCTCACATCAATGTTTCTCTCTCTCTCTCTCTCTCTCTCTCTCTTACTCTCTCTCTCTCACTCTTTCTCTCCCTGCTTCCCTCTCCTTTTCTTCCCCCTCCCTTCCACCCTCTCTAAAAATCAATGGGAAAAAAAATATTCTCAGGTGAGGATTAACAAAAGAATAAATTAGGTATCTGTTAACACACAAACAAATAAACAAAATCAATGAATGTATTATATGCCATTGTCCCAAAAACTAAGGCCAGAATCATTGCTCTCATGTTTAGATAAAGGGAGGAAGAAGGAAGAAACTATCTTGGTTGTAAAATTCTGGAGATTCCCTTTGCAATGACTTCCTTGCAATGTCTTGGAACATGCCATATCTATATCTTTGCTTGAGCAATTCTTCCCACCCAAAATTCTTTCCTTGACTGAAACTATCTCATCCATGAAACTTTCTCTAAAATCTCTCTCTTTGCTAAAGTCCTAATGGATAAGTTAATACACTTGTCTTTTCTCATTTTCTGGCATTTAATTATTTTCATTCCTATTGTGAATCTGGTCTATATCCTTACAAAATGACATTATATCTAAACTGTTACAAAGCCTCAGAATAGCAGAGTAGTTAAGAGCTTAAGTTCTAGACCTTAGAATCAAGAGTCAGAATACCTTAGTTCAAATCCTAGCTCTTCCATTTAATAACTATGTGAACTTGGGCAAGTAAACCTAACCTAACCTTCCTGTGTTTTAATTTCCTCATAGGTTAATATGGGGAAAATAAACACCTATCTTGAACAGCTATTTAAGAATTAAATAAATTAACATTTAAAGCATTTAGAACAGGCATGGTACATAGTACACAAGTGTTAGTTAACTTGTTACTCATTTTTCCTTGCTCCAGACCTCTCTACATATTATTGTATCGCTCTTAAATGGGACTTTTGGTATGTCATTATTCTGCACAGAACTCTCCCTGGCTTTCCATAGCCTGTGGGTCCATGTCCTTAGTTTGGTAATCAAGGCACTCTACAACCTGGCACCACACTATCTACTCAGCTCCAACATCTACTTTATACAAAATAAAAGGAAACAGACATATAAGACAGAAACCCTCTCTTCCAAGGCCTAACTCCTAATTACAAAAACAAGGCACAAACAAAACCATCACAAAGAATGGGTGTTCACCATAGCTGCTCTCCAAAAGAACTCTACAATCCAACAAAATTCATTTCTGCAGTATTTGGAAGATGCCAAAGTCATTAAAAATGATCTGCTTTTGTCTGTTTTATTTCACTCTCATCCCCTCAAAACACACAAGAACAACCAGAAAGCACTTTTTTGTAACTTGTATCTATCCATCCCTTGTTTTAAAAAATATAATTTTATTGACTTCAGAGAGGAAGGGAGAGGGAGAGAGAGATAGAAACATCAATGATGAGAGAGAAATCACTGATCAGCTGCCTCATGCATGTTCCACACTGGGGATCAAGCCTGCAACCCGGCATGTGCCCTGACTGGGAATTGAACTGTGACCTCCTGGTTCATATGTCAATACTCAACCACTGAGCCACACCGGTCGGGTCATCCCTTATTTTAAAGTCAATTCAAACACTATCACGCTCTTACCATTTTAATTTATATAATATTATCTTATCTCAGTCAACTGTTCTCAAGGTGTATAATCACCCTCTCTAAAATATAAGCTTCTAGAAAGGAGAAATAACAATTCTTATCAGTTCTTGCCATTTCCTTCCCCCTCACCATCCCTCCACTAAAACAGATCATGTTAGAACAGGTGCTCAATAGTACCTGTTGAATTTAAGTAAAAAAATGGCAACTGGAAGTAAACAACTAGTACTACTACAGAGAGACTGGAAATAGACTGCATACTGTTTGGACCACTGGACTATCTCCTTTCCACAAAGCCTCAAATCAGATAAGGCCATCCAAATCAGAAAAGAGGTACTACACTCACTATCCTTTCTATGTAACCACCATATGGATAGATTTGTTTTTCAGTGGTACCTTGAGTCAACAGAAGGATCACTAACCATTCTATTATCTACCATCTAACTTGAAAAGCTTGACCTCCAAAAAGATGATACATTGAGCCAGCACCTAAGAAGGGCAATATCCAACTGCTACATCCCTAAGTAGATGATTTGAGAAAGCTTGTTAAAGTCTACTTTGTGGCAAACTTGTCACCCTTCAACATGCAGGTTTTAAGTACCATAACACATTCCATGAACTTAGCATTAAAAAGTGTGACCTACATTTTCATGTGCCCACATTTTGCAAATTTTCTATAATGAACATGTATTACTTGAAAAATCAGAAAGTTTCAAATGTTTAGTATTTCCTCTAGACTTTAAGGAGCCTCTCATAATGGCCCATGCAGAACACAACCCAATTAAAAGTAAACCAAAAAGCCCTAGCTGGTTTGGCTCAGTGGATAGAGCATCAGCTTACAGACTGCGAGGTCCGGGGTTTGATTCCAGGCAAGGGCACATGCCGGGGTTGTGAGCTCAATCCCCAGTAGGGGGCGTGCAGGAGGCAGCCGATCAATAATTCTCTCTCATCACTGATGTTTCTATCTCTCCCTCCCTCTCCCTTCCTCTCTGAAATCAATAAAAATATATTAAAAAATAATAATAAACTAAAAATAGTCCTGGCCTGTGTTTCTCAGTGGTTACAGTATCGGCCCATGCACAGAAGGGTCATGGATTTGATTCCCAGTCAAGGGCACGTATCTGGGTTGCAAGTTGGATCCCCAACCCGTCAGGGTGCGTGTGGGAGGCAACCAATCAATGTCTCTCACATTGATGTTTTTCTCTCTCTCTCCTCTCTTCCTTCCATCCCTCCTTTCCACTCTTTCTAAAAAAATCACCGGAAAAAATATCCTCAGGTGAGGATTAACAAAAAATAAAATAAATAAACCAAAGGGCTTATGACCCCAACTTTACACCTCCCAGGTAAAATGCCAGTTTGGACAGAGTTCTCAACTTTGTATGTTTCATTTTCAACCTCTACAGCCCTGGCCAGTAGCTCAGTTGGTTAGAGCATCTTCCTGATACACCAAAGTTGCAGGTCAGGGCACATACAAGAAGCAATCAATGAATGTATAAATAAATGGAACAAATGGCCAAGAAGCAATCAATGAATGTATAAATAAATGGAACAACAAATGGATGTTTCCCTCTCTAAAATCAATCAATATTTTTTTTAAAAAAATTACCTCTACATATGCCATCACATGAAAGGAAAAAATTTTTCATTACCTTCCCAAGACTCCACAGCACTACAACAAATTGCAAAGAGCTACCTAGATGGTTCCTCTGCCCCACCCCCAAACACCCTCCTCCCTAAGTACATAGCCCTTAATAATGCCCAGGAAAAGAGTGCTAAGTGATTTACATGATTATCCCAATCCTCAAAACAAAAGTAGGTACCACTATTATCCCCAGAAGAGAAAACTGAGACTTAGAGATGTTTGGGGAGCAAAAAGTTGCCTGAGGAGGGATTCTTGTATTGTACAAAAAAGTTTGCTGGGAATGGCTCAGGGACTTTTGATATGAGACAATTATAGCAGAAATCCTCAAACTAGAAATTTCACAGAGAAAACAATAAATGATATTTGGTCAAACTGTGGATTTTCTTTAGAACTGTGTACCTCATAATATCTGGCATATAACAGATGCTCAATAAAAACCAGTCTGCTGAAATGTAAATTTAAATAGTTAATTCCTAAAATAATTTGATCACATGGCAAAATCTGACAGGTTATTTGTTTTAACTAGAGTAGGTGGTACAATAGCCAATAATTATATCTACACCTAAAGTAATATTCTGAGTATTGGTTAATAAAGCAGCAATAAAAAGGAAAAACGGCAGAAATCAGTTGTGTATCCTTTAAGGATAAGCTTTTCTAATAACAAATTCCATTTAAAATTTTAAGGTGTCATCGCAATTTACACAATAAACACTCACTACTGACCTATTCTTAGTCATCTCAAAATAACCTAGCCAGGAAAAGCACTGTTCATGCAATCACGGGTTTTCAAATAAGTAAAACAAAAAAATCTGAGTCTCCTTAGAATATTGGGTCAAAGTAAAGAATGTGCATTTTTAGAGTATGTATTTTAAGCACACCTGTAATCTGTTTAAATTGGGCTATAACTGTTGCCCAGGGACATAAAAAGACAAAAATGTCAAAGCTGATTGAGTTAAGGCCCTAGCAATTAACTGATGTTGGAATCTGATTGATGGAAGGATGAGTTCTATGAATATTCACTTTAAATGATTATGAGTAATCTGTGAAATCCTTCAGGCACCCAAACTTTAGTTTCCAGGGATGAAAAATATGTGTGTTCCACAGGTAAATGAGTACCTGGTGTTACACAGAAAAATTAACATACTTTTCAGTTCTCATCCTACACAAAGATTAGGATAAAGGTATTGTGCAAGCACACAGCACTTGGGCAATTTTTTCCTCCTTTCTCTGAAAAATGATTTATATAATAATTCCTTAATTCAATAGCAACAGAGTATTACTTTCTTCCTTTTGAGGCTCAGGTTTCTTTTATTTCAAAATACTACTCTTGAAGATTTACATTCTTCTTTTTAAAAAGACTTAATCATTTAACTCAAAAAGAGGGAGCAAAAGTCAAGAGGTGAAACCTGAGATATTATTATTAGTCTTACATAACTTCCTCTAAGTTGGAACTGATTCTGTTGCTGAACTAAAATCTAAGGTTTAAGCACAAAGATGAGCTCTTTAGTACATTCTTCACACACAGAGTTTTAAAAATTGAAAAGGTCTTTATTTTTCTCCTCGCATTCTTAAAATATAAACACTCACATGTATAGTATTAGGGTGCTAACATAAAAATGATAAAATGGTCACACTTAAAGAGCTCTAAATTCATCCTATTGCTTTTTTATAATGCAATAATTGATAGAATTGAATATAATTTCAAAAAAATAATTTCCTAAAATTTCCTAACACAGATTTTGAAATATCACCTCTGTAAGTATGCACAAAATATTTTCAGTAAGTGCTGCAGGCAACATCAAAAAGTGACTTCCAAAAACAATAGGTATAGGTTCATCCAACTTGCAAAAAACTCTGTATGTAGAGTTAGTAGTTCATGCCTAATTAAACTGGCTTTGATAACTGCAAATGTAGTTAGTAGTTCATGCCTAATTAAACTGGCTTTGATAACTGCAAATTTCTCATGAGTATACATAGCAAATCTTTCAAAATCTAACTTTACACCGACTGCCTTTACTAGACAGGCCCTGATCTGAACTCAACTAAAAGCTACATTAACTACATCTCACCACCCAGACAATTGAGCCCCAGTGTAATAATGGTCACGGATTCCCTGCATTGCTTTGGGAACTGTTGCTTGCTTAATCAAGCTCTCAACTGCAAATTCACCTTTCTAAAAAGACTGAAAACAAAATGACAAGTTTCACTATCTAGTTTTCCGAACCGAACTAGGGTTTGGGATTTCACTGGGAATGACCACATTATCAAGATGCCATCGCCCTCCCAAGGCATTTAATTACAATACCTTCTCTGTTTTCCATTCAACCACCTCAATTAAATTTCCACTAGAACCAGACACACACAAAGTTGATTCCGTGGCCTTGCTGAAAGTCTCCTCTGGGTGCAAACCCCGGGATCCCGCATGCATTATACAGAAAGAGCAAAGGGAAACAAAAAATAAGGATTGTTAAACAATGTTGTGACATTACCTTGCCCGTCTTGTGATCAAACCAGACCAGAGCGTGGTTCCTTGACAGCACTTTGCAATCAAAGGTAGCATTATTCTGCGCGGGTCGACAGCGGGCCACGGAGCGGCCGATTTTAATGGGCTCGTCCAGGTAGACATGACGCTCCTGAAACGGGTGCGAGTTCGGGCGGCAAGTGAAGATGGCCAAGGCTGACGGCATCGAGGACAGGACTGGGGTGTCTCTCCTACCACAGGACAAAGGAGTTCCACCGGATCCGGGCTGCCCTTCACAAGCCGATACCCCTATCCTCCCCAAAATTCTATATTAAAACAAACTGCGCATGGTCTGAGCATAACCAGTGACCATCAACAACTCGGCACTTGAGTGAGAAGACAAGCCAGCGCCAGCCCCATCACCGCCTTGAAAACCCAGCAGCGCCCTGATGACAAAAAGTCCCCAACTGGCAGCTTTCAATCCATCTTCTCCCTCGGGAAAACAAGGCTCAAACATCGGACAGCTGCGGCCAAGAAAACTCCTGGAAGACAGTTTGGGGCTGGAGGTATCCAAGCAGATGAGTCACACGCCGAGGCTGGCGTGGTGTTTGGGATCGCGGCCGCTTTCCCCCCTCGGTGGCGGAAATGTTGCAGCACTGCAGCATGAAGGAAGGGTCGGGTCGGTGCGACCGGCGAGGTCCTTTCGGGGCGAGGAGAGGTGCAGCCGCCGCGGGAGCGCGCACCCTTCAAGGGCCCTCCTGCCCCTCTGCCGCGCCGTAGTCCGGGCGTCACGTGACCGACGCCGTGGGCGCCATGCCGGTCATGGGCAGCGAAGAGGGCAAGCCGATTTTCCATCGCCCCTCCGGGCGCCATCTTAGTTAAGGGCCGGAAGTTTCAAGGGCTGGGACTTCCCTCTGCGACCATGTTGGTTAAGGGCAGGAAAGAATTTGACCCGTGGAAGGTTTTAATAAACAAAACGTGCCAACTTCCTACTTGGCCGTCTGGGTTGAGAAGGCACTAACTTTCGCCCAGTTTTATTCGCTTGTAGTCCTCGTGGGAAACACTCAGGAGCAGAGAGCCCAGGCCCGGCCAGAGGAGAGTTAGGAACAGCCGCCTCATCTGCGGGCAGTGGTGTCCCCACCGCCGCCCTGGGCGTGAGCAGTGTCCACAGTCCTGGCCCGCGCGTGGCTCAGGCAGAGGGTCAGTATCCCCGGCTGTGTCCTGCCCAGAGAAAAACTTCCTGAGCCACCAATTCCCTTTCGAATGACCCTTTTTCGCAATGGGCCTATCGTGTTCCCCAGGACTCCAAGGCAGATTCTGCCCCAAAAAGTGTCATTTAAACAAGTTTTAAATCACGTTGCTTTCAGAGAGAGGTCGACCAATTTCCAATATGAAAAAAAGGGGCAAGAGGGGTTATTTCCCCACACTCATAATATTAAGGTAGATCAGTGGTTCTCAACCTTCCTAATGCCGCGACCCTTTAATACAGTTCCTCATGTTGTGGTGACCCCCAGTTTCATTGTTACAAATTGAACATAATTAAAGCATAGTGATTAATCACAAAAACAATATGTAATTATATATGTTTTCCAATGGTCTTAGGCAACCCCTGTGAGAGGGTCGTTTGACCCCCAAAGGGGGGGCAACCCACAGGTTGAGAACCGCTGAGGTAGATGATTGATCTCAAGAAGGAAACATTGCAAAGCCTTAAAATTTTCAAGAAAAGATGGTGGGAAGGAACCTTACTCTTTTAGAATCAGTGGTGGCTTTACCCTATTCCATTGACAACAGACTCCGCCACTGTGACCTTGAGCAACTTTCCAAACTTTTTTGAGCCTGGTTTTCTCATCTATAAAATGAGGAGATAATTCATAACTCACCTATTATTATGAGAACTCAAGGTGACGATCCATGTTACACAGTAAAGAGTAACTATTCTTCGTTTCAGTACTTACATATAGGGTTTGGCCCTGTCCTAAAATTTGTGCTGGGCCCTGGGGACACATAGGGGAACAAAACCTCAACTCCTGCCCTCTGAGGGGGAATATGGATATTATGGAATAGGGGTGGGGATAGAGGTGGATGACAAACAGAGATAACTACTTTGATATGACCAGGGCTAAAAACGAGGCAAGCACAAAAAAAGGGGTAAGGGGCAGCCTTCTAGGGGAAGGAAGGAGAGTGGAAAACCACAATAAATATGCTATTTGATGAATGGCTTCATAAATTCCAAGAATGAGGGACTATCAAGAAAAGGAATAAGGCTATTTGAAACAGTGGACCAATATGCCCAGCTCCTAAAAGAGTACTCCAGATCAATTTATAAGTCATTTATGCATTCTTTCATTCATTCATTCTATAAATATTTAATTGAATGCCTACTGGGAAACAGATACTTTGAAAGGCCCTGGAAATACAACAATGAAGAAGAAAAAAAGACTCCCTTGAGTTGTTCACAATTTAGATGATGACACAAAAAGATCATTGCCATAATGAGTATATCAAGATTAATGGGACTTCCAGTCAAGATGGTGGCCCAGGTCAATACAGTACTCACATCCTCTCAAAACCACATCAAAATTACAACTAAACTACAGAACAACCATCATTCAGAACCACCTGAAACCTACATGAATAGAAGTCAAACAAAGGGGATTTAAAGATGAAGCCACATCAAGACTGGTAGGAGGGACAGAGACAAGGAACAGACTGGTCCCACACCCACATGTGGCAGATACAAATTGGGAGGGATATTTCAGCTGCAGAGGTCCCCCCTGAGAGCAAGGCCCCCAAGCCCATGGTTCCAGTGCCAAGAAGAGAAGTCTTCATAACTTCTGGCTATGAAATCCAGCAGGGATTGAAGCTGAGTGAAATGGAGGTCTGCTGGAGTCCCAAGCAGTTCCTCTCAAAAGGCCTGTGCACAGACTTACTCTGACTCACTCCCTCTGAGCTCCAGCTCTATGATAGCAGCTGGAAAGGCACCAGAGATGTATGGGGAGGAACTGAATTACCTGACAGAGGCCATTATTATTTTAATTAGCCCTCACAGCCCAGAGCTGGCAGTTGGGAGAAATATCGGAGTCTCCATCAACCTGATTATCATGGATCACCCTACCCTGGTGATTCCCTGAGACCCTGCCCCATCAAACTCCTGTGCCCACCCAAGCTTGGTTTCCAGTGGCTTTTCCAGAAGAATGGCCTTTCTTGGCTAATGCTTCAGACTTTCCTAAAATCTCTAAAAAAACAACAAAAACACATACACACACAAACACACACACACACACACACACACACACACACACACACACACACACAACCAACCTAACAAAAAAATCTCTAAAACAAGCAGCATCTGGACTCGGCATGATCTGTACCTCTTGCTAAGTGGCCCGAGCCTGGCACTAGCCAACCTTCACAGGTTGGCCTCTCCTGGGCACCCCTAAACCCAGCACAAACAGCAGCCATCTCAAGATTGCTTTGTAGCTTAAGCCAGTGGGTCTCAGGCAGGACACAAGTGGTGACTGACCTTTGCCTGCACCTTCCGGGAGACCACCAGAGCCAACACACCTGGGGGACAGCTGCCAGTGGTTCTCAACCTTCCTAATGCCGTGACCCTTTAATACAGTGACCCCCAACCATAAAATTATTTTCGTTGCTACTTCATAACTGTAATTTTGCTACTGTTATGAATCGTAATGTAAATATCTGATATGCAGGATGTATTTTCATTGTTCGAGACCCACAGGTTGAGAACCGCTGGTTAGACCATGTTGAAGCACCACCCAACCAGTAACTCACTCAAGGGGCAGACTCAGCGAGCACCAGAGGTGCGATGAAATAAGTCCTGCTATGTGGGTGGGCCCCTGCCCAGCTGATATTGCACAGTAGTAGGTGGTTGCAGCCAGTCCTTGCAGCCAATGGGGGTAAATCCCTCCCACTGATGTGCCAACAGCAATCCAGGATCAACTACAACAGGAGTGCCCAGCTTGGGTGATCTGGGAGGCTGTGCCACTCGACCTACTACATTAGGACATTCTACCAAGCCTGGGAGATGCAGCAGTTCCACCTAATACATATAAACAAACACAGGGAGGCTGCCAAAAGGAGGAGACAAACATACCCCAAATGAAAGAACAACAAAACTCCAGAAAAAGAGAACTAAACAAAATGGAGATAAGAAATCTGCTAGATGCAGAGTTCAAAACACTGGTTATGAGGATGCTCAATGCACTTAATGAAAACTTCAACAGAATAAAAGAGGGCATGGAAACCATAAAAAGAACCAGTCAGAAATGAAGGATGCATTAACTGAAGTGAATATTTTATAGAGTATCAACAGTAGAGTAGATGAAACTGACAATCAAATCAGCAATTTAGAATATGAGGAAGCAAAAAACATCCAATCAGAATAGCAAAAATAATCTTAAAAAAATGAAGATAGTGTAAGGAGCCTCTAGGACAATTTCAAGCATACCAACATTCGCATCATGTGGGTGCTAGAAGGAAAAGAGAGGGCAAGAAATTGAAAACCTATTTGAAAATATAATGACAGAAAACTTCTCTAACCTGGTGAAGGAAATAGATATACAAGACCAGAAAGTGAAGACAGTCCCAAACAAGATGAACCCAAAAGAGGCCCACACCAAGACACATCGTAATTAAAATGCTAAAGGTTAAAGCCAAAGAGAGAATCTTAAAAGCAGCAAGAGAGAGCTCCCATAGGGCTATCAGCTGATTTCTCAACAGAAACTTTGCAGGCAGGAAATATTCAAAGAGATGAAAAGCAAGGACCTACGACCAAGATTACCCTACCCAGCAGAGCTATCATTTAGAATAAAAGGATATATAAAGAGCTACCCAGACAAGGAAAAGCAAAAGTTCATCACCACCAAACCAGTATTACATGAAATGTTAAAGGGTCTTCTTTAAGAAGAAGGAGAAGAAAAGAAAAGAAAAAAAAGATAGAAAATATGAACAATAAGCCCTAGCCAGTTTGGCTCAGTGGATAGAGCGTTGGCCTACAGACTGAAGGGTCACAGGTTCGATTCCAGTCATGGGCATGTACCTTGGTTGAAGGCTCCTCCCCGGCCTGGGCCCTGGTAGGGGCTTGTGCAGGAGGCAATCAATCGAAGTGTTTCTCTCACATCAATATTTCTCTCTGTCTTTCCCTCTCTCTAAAAATCAATGAAAAAAAATATCCTTGGGTGAGGATTTAAACTATATATATATGAACAGTAACATGGCAATAAATACATACCCATCAACAATTGAATCTTAAAATCAAAATAAATGAAGGCGTAGACAAAAACAGACTCACTGATACAGAGAACATTTTGACAGTTGCCAGATGGGAGGAGGTTTGGGTGAAAAAGGTAAAAGGATTAAGAACTCCAAATTGGTTGTTACAGAATAGTCATGGGGATACAAAGTACATCATAGAGAATATAGTCAATAATACTCTAATAACTATGGTGTCAGATGGGTACGAGATATAGTGGGATGATTACTTAGTTATATAATGTCTAATCACTGGGGTGTACACTTGAAACTAATATAATACTGTATGTCAACTATAATTGAAAAATTAAAAAAGCATTTTAAAAAAGAGTAATGGAAGCATGATAGAATAGGTTAAATAGAGACTTGAAAAGTTAGTAGGAGTAGGCCAGCTAGACTGGTAGTAGTGGGATAACTAAATTTTAGGCCAAGAAAACATAAACAAAACCCAGAAACTTGAGATGACAGGATTTTAGAGTTATTACAAGTAGTCTGTGTTACTGGAGCATGAGGTATGGGGGTCAAGGAGAGGTGCACAAAAGTGTGGTTTCAATTGCTGAAGGACTTGGAGGCAACCCAATGGATTTCAGAACATTTCCATCTTTCTCCTAGAAGGTCAAAGTAGAATAGTGAAAATCAAAGTTTCAGAATCAAATATTACATCACCATTTACCAGCACTGTAAATGGTCAATTATTTAGCTTTTCTAAGTCTCATATTTCTCATTTGAAAAAAGTAGATAACACCTCACAGAGTCTTATTAGGGTTTTATAAGATCATGAAAGACAAAGTGCCTACCATGATGCCAAAAAAATAGTAGGTATTCGATGAATGTTAGTTTTTATTATTATTATTATTATTATTATTATTAACCTAGTGGCCCAGTGCATGGATTCGTGCATATTGAAAGGAAAATAATTAGAAGAAATATTTTAATATTGCTATTTGCCCTTTCTCTGTAATGGACACTGGTCGCCGTCTGCGGGGTGATCTGCAGGGCAGTCTGGCTCCCGCCCGGCTCCCTCAGCGCCAGGCCTCACTGGCACCTGCCTTGGCCTGGCTCCGCCCGCTCACCTGCTCCACCATCCTGCTGCGACCCCACTCTCACTGGGGCCCATTGGGGCCAATGCTGCATCACCTACGCCTCCATGTTCCTCGCCACCCCATGGAGGTCAGCACACATCATAGTGAGTGGTCGAACTCCCAGTCAAGGGGACAATTTGCATATTGGGCTTGTATTACATAGGATAGTAAGAATTCTCCCAGCCTTCCACATACAGTAAGGAGCAAGTTGTATTATCCCTAATTTGTATATATAGAAACTTGTTCATAAATATGGAAACAAAAGTGTCTCTTTATAATCAGTTCTACTATAATACCTCTTAAAATTAAACAAACAGAATAGGCATCTTTTCTGCAAGAAAACTTAAGATGGGTGGGTAGTCTGGCTGCCTTTGGAAGTACCCCCAGGGTCCTGGGAACAGCATGGCTTCAGCAAAGGGTGACTCTTCTCTGCTAGAATATCCAGCCTCCAACACATCTGTCCATGCTGCAGTTAGACACAGAAACTGGAAACTCCTCACGGGTTACCCAGGCTGTGGTCATTGGTTCCCTCCACCGTCTCAATCTCATTGTTTCTGAGATTCCCTCATCAGACCCACCCACCAAGACCCTCTGGCTTTTTTATATTGATCAGGATCCAGAAGAAAGACATGACCTGTCAAGAGAGTATACCCATGTGGTCAAGCATTTCCTTTCCTGGCTACAGTTGTACCACACTCAGTGCCCATGTACCACCCAGATCAGGACTCCTGCTGTGACCCCAAGGGCACTGGGGTTTGGAGCCCTTGGATGTAGGGTTTGGGGAAACCTTGGTGGGGGGGGGGGGCTAGAAAATCTTTCTGTTGCAAGTTGGACTTCAACCTTTAAAAAAAGAAAGAAAGAAAATTTGCGATTGCTATAACCTGGAAGGGTAAAGAATCCTACCAAGTTATGCAGGGAGCTGGAAATGCCAAAAACGACATTGAAGGCGTTCTTCACCCACTGGTATTCGGCAAGCACAGAAAAGGCTTAAATTAAGAAATCTCATACAAGAGATATTTAGAATTCTAAGCCATGTGGGTGTTCCTCTTTATGATTCTATATCCATACAAGATTTTAATTAAATAAAAAACATACCATGTTTCGAGAAATTTGGAATGGTAGTATTCCTCAATGTTGTAGCTTTCTCTCCCTTTTCTATTTTTATCTTTTTTAAATAGGCAAATAAAAATTACTACTGCTATGAACCATGCTACTTTTCAATCTTAGGAAAGCAAAGAGAATTATTGTGAAATTATTTCCCTGATACCATGAAAGACGGACAATTATTAGCATTTCAGTTGTGTAGGAGACAAATCTTTAAACTCATTGAAAATGCAACCCTTCTTTAAGAGATAATGATCTAATTGGACTTTAAACAATGACATTTGATGTAATGAATTATGGAACACTTGCATAACTGCTTACGCAGAGTATCTGGATTGCAAACATAGGTAAGCAAACTAATTAAAAAGGAGGCCTTGAATAGTCAAAGACTAAAATTGAGAGTATATAATATTTTTAATGGCACACGCTGGCTTACTAAAACTAAGTTTGATCCTTTTCCCAATAAGGAAGGCTCTCCTCATCAGGGAGATTCTAATGAGTGGAAATACCCTGTCATTTCCCAGGTGCCCAGGGTGGAGTGGCCCAAACATTCCAGAGTTACTGCTCATCTGTTTTTGGTTTCCTGGTTCTACAGGAAATAAAAGAAAAATAATTACCTGAAGACAAGTAAAGACATTTATTTTTCAATTAGCAATCTTTTTCTGTGAACATAAAAAGAGGGTATCAGAATATTCATTCTCAAAAGGATGACAGACAACTAATCTAGTTCCCTCATTTTGCAGGCAAAGAACCCGAGGCTCAGAGAAGGAACCTTTATTGGATATGTATTTGCCATGTGCTAAGGCATTCTTCTCATGACATCTCTGAGTGATATTAATCCCATTTTATAAGTAGGGAAACTGAGACCCAAAGAGATTAAGTGACGGATCCTAAATCATCACGCTAGATCTAAAGTACATGCAGGTGTTTGTTTTCTTTAAAAAAAAAAATTACTGAATTTTTTGGGGGTAATTGATTGAACTAATGCATATTCGTTGCATATATTTAAATAAGCAAAGTAAGAAAAGTAAAAGTCCTCTCTCGCTTCATCACAAATCCTCAGTCCAGTGCTAACCAGTGTTATCAGTTTGTGAGCTATATCCTTCCAGATGTTTTTCTAATCCATATGAGAACTGCTCTTTTTTTTTAACTAATATTATTTATTAGAAATGGAAAAATGAACAGTAGCAACCTTATTCCTAAAAGTGACAAATACTTTATATCAATAGCAAAAAGCCAGCACTGGAAGGGAAGGGGAAGAAAGAAAGAAATTATGTTTATTTTTGTCACTTTATAAGATCCCTTTTGATTACTGAAAGTATTCTCTTGCTTTTAATAATCAGTTTAAGAATGTTACTTGGAATGCAGCAAATGTTTAATAAAAAAATGGATGGGTCAGAAAGCCACCTGAGGCATTTTCTTTCTGAATTTTTATTGGTATATCTGGGTTTATTTTTACATAACTTGGTTAAATAACAAATTACAATATCAGAGACTGTTTATATGGTGGTTTTATTCATTTAGTGATTTTTAAAATATATTTTAAGTATATTCTTTGTTCTGGGAAAACTATGACATTTTGAATCATTGCTTTTGAATATAATTATTTGTTTCCTTGTATTAAGTTTCATTAGAGCTTTTGTTTTAGAGAAAGGCATTGTTGCTACTATGGTACAACACTGTCATTGATAATGGTCAACAGCATCTCACCAAATGGCTATACTTTGGAGAATTTCTCAGAGATCTTTGAGACTTTTTAAGTAAAACCAGATGGGTTCATCTCTCCATTTCCTGGGATCTAATTAAATGACTTGGTATCAGTGACAAAGATAGTTGCCTTGATTTTTTTTTTTTAAATTCTGGGAAGGCATTTTATTTTATTTTATTTTATTTTATTTATTTTATTTTATTTT
>NW_005360187.1:2743788-2764972 GCF_000412655.1 Myotis brandtii | reverse complement strand
CGAGGATATTTTTTCCATTGATTTCTAGAAAGGGGTGGGGGGGGGGGCGGGGAGAAACATTGATGTGAGAGAGACACATGGATCTGCTGCCTCTCACACTTGCCCCAACCAGGGCCAGAGACTGAACCTGCAACCCAGATATGTGCCCTTTACCGGGAATCAAACCTGAGACCCTTCAGATTGTGGGCCAACACTCTAACCACTTAACCACACCACCAGCGCAAAAACTTGCCTTGATTTTGTAACTTATCCATCCCCTCTAGTTAGATGCTGAAGTTATGCTTGAAAACAATGAGAATAATATAAAATTATGCACTTTATAACTTTTTTGTTGAGAGTATTACAGATGTCCCCCTATTTTCCCCCCTCCCCTTCCCCACCTCCAACTGGTTCATAAGTCGACGCTCAACCACTGAGCCACGCTGGCTAGGCCACAATGTTTCTTTTTTAATTATTTTATTTTTAATGTATAAAACGTGGAAAATGGAAAAACATAAAGAAAAATCACCCCATAGTTCCACTGCCTGGAGATTACCACTGTAAGCAGTTTGGTGCTATGGAGAAAAATGCTACCACCTTGTACCTATTGCTTTATCCCCACAGAATGAAGTATCTCTGCTTTTCTTCACTCTTAACAAGAACATTTCCATGTCTTCTGTGGTAGGCAGACTAAGATACATCACAGATACCCATGTTCTAATCCCCAGCACCTATGAATGTTAAGCAAAGGAGACTCTGCAGGTATGATTAAAGATACAGAATTTGAGCTGGGGAGATAATCCTGGATTATCTGGGTGAAGCTACTTTTAATTGCAGGAGTTCTTAAAAGTGGAAGAGGGAGGCAGAAGTCAGGGCAGAGAAATGTGATATGAGGACTCAATATGTTGCTGACTTTAAAGATGGAAGGAGGGGGCAAAGAACCAAGGAATGAAGGAAGCCTTGGAAAAAGGCAAGGAAAGTATTATTCTCCTAGAATCTCCAGCAAGGAATTCAGTTCTGCCAATACCTTGATTTTAGCTTAGTGAGACACTGTCGAACTTCTGACTATAAAACTTTAAGATAATACATTTGTGTTGTTTTACACCACTAAATTTGTGGTATTTTATTACAGCAACGATAGAAAATAAATACATCTCCCCATTTGTATTTGCCTTTCAAATGGTGGTCTTTTATTCATTAGGACATTTTGTCTGAGTGATTTTCCTTTTCTATTTGCCTTTGAACACATTCATAATTAATGCAATGAGAAAATAAAGGCAGAATCCCTACGTTTTATTCTGAAAGGGGCACTAGATCTATAATTTTTGTTGTTTTCTTTATTACCAGGCCTGTGGAGATATGTGTATTTACAGACCATTTATAGGCTAATGGAATAGAGGAAGGACTGCTCCATAGTCCTTTTAAGAAATTCATTAGAATTATGGAAACTATTTGTTTTGAGGAAAGTAATTTACTATTCTTATTCATAGCACTAGTAATAATTTGTAACAGGGTATGAGGATAACATCTTCATTAATGTTTGTTTTCCCTCTGCCCTGTAAGCATTGTAAGAGTAAGGACCCTGCCTGATTTTTCTTCCTATTATTTCTCCAGAACTTAATATAGTCTGACACATAGTAGGCACAAAAATTTGTTAAATAATCGAATTTTTGGCTATGCAAAGATCTGGTTCATGAGTGGCTAATGAGAAGCTAAACTGCTGTGTAATCATATTTTTAAAATATTAAATTATAAATAATATAGATAATATATGGTTAGATTATTTTAAATAATACTAAAATAATTTTTTTAAGAGGAAAAGCTGTTTTCAGCATGAGCTTGGGAACCTCTGCAGATGATTATGCTTTTATGAAGATTTTTTTCCTGGATGCAGATTCAGACTACACTGTCTGAATGCCATTCTTGCATGTGTGTGACTTCCTTCCAAAAGCCTTCTCAGGAGGTCAGGAAAGACAATGAGCGGTGTCTTCACTTCCTGCTGGCAACAGGCCCTGGAGTCAATCAGGCAGGGAGCCCACCCTGTGCCTTTGTGCTCAAGTCAGATTGTGTTTCAACACTCTTAACAGTCCAGATGGGGCAGTTTGGAGAAAATGGATTTAAAATAACCGCTGACTAAGTGGTGTCCCCATGCTGGAGACATTTCTAAGAGCTACAGTTAACAGAAAGGTTGCTCTGTTTTTCCAGGAACAGTCACTTCTTGGAGTGTGAAAGTAGAGTGTGAAAGTGCACTGAACAGCAGAGTGATGAGCCTGAAAAGCATTTCCACACTAAGCTTGGAGGAAGGGTATACTCAGGCCCAACTTTTTTCTATGCAACCCAAGTCACAGTTTTGTTTGGACAAATGTTTCTGCAATTTTTTTCCTAGTCTGCTGTCATTGTTTAGGGTCCTGGTCTAGCAAGCAACAGAATCTGGGCCTGGCCAATTTCAGGCTGTGGAAATTGTTGGAAGCACATTGGGGTACCTGGGAGAATGAAAATAAATACTAAAGAAGCAAGTCTCAGGTGGGATGGGAAGCAGAGTGGCTGAGTAAAAAAGCCAGTAACAGCCTCTTCAGGCACCACCTTTAAGAAGAATCAGGATTTCAATCCTTGAGACCCTCTCCTCAAAATTCAATACCCCAGAGACCATTGACCGAGGTTGGGTTACATGCCCATTTCATGGCCAAAAGGGCAAGGTCCTTTGAAGGACAGTCTCACTAACTCTGTATCTAATATAAGAGAGATGGTTTCTCAAAGCTCTTGCCAGAAGGAGGGGGAAGGGCTGCTGGGCAGACAAAAATATTAGATATTCACTTAGCTTATTCACTGAGTATGCATTTAGGAAAATTAGTCTTCTCCTTAAGCCTCTTAGCAAAGAGATATAGCTGCCAATGGAATCCAGGCAGGTAACTTCCTATGTAACCTTAGACAAATCATAAACTTTCTCTGAACCATAGTTTCCTCATTCATAAAATTTATTGAACAGTTTGGACCAGATGTTCCCTAATGCCTTGTAGAGTGTAAAGAGCCAGAAGAAAAGATCTTTTCCCGGATACTGGCAATGTGACCGTGGCTGACTCATTTGCTAATTCTGGGTTTCCCTGTGTGTAAAAGAAAGATTGAACTAGACACCTTTAGGTTCCTTCTAACTCTTAAAGTCCACGATTCTCTAAAAGGTCAGTTGGAAGCAGCCAGGTCAGGCTCTCCTCCCTCCCCCCAACCAATGGGATATCCTTGTTTTGGGAAAACACACCTGAAATATCAAGGAGTAAAGGAGCATTCGTATGCTACCTACTCTCAAATAATTCAGGGGGAAAAACAGAGAGAGAAAGAGAGAGAGAGAGAGAGATCGACAAATGTTAAAAAAATTAGTGAATTTGAATAAGGAGTGTGTGGGAGTTCTCTGTACTATTCTTGAAACTTTTTTCTAAGTGTAATTATTTCAAAATGAAGTTTAAAAAAAAGTCAATGGGAAGGGCAAAAGGAAACATGCTCCTCCGCTTGCATGTCCAAAGGCCTTTTGATGAATTATTTGTGTGACAAATGAATATTTGTATGTCTATATTGGTAGATCCAAACTCTCTAGGGGAAGTTCTTAGTGCCAAGGCATGGACTATACAAAAAACTTTTCACTATTAATGTGACAAAGCTCTACTGTGGACCTGGAGAACACTGGATAAGGCCTATCTATTTACTCCTCCTAAGGAGTCTAAGTGGGTGGAAATTTCCTGTTGGCTTTTATGGTTTTCTTTCGTTTGGAGGAACATATTTCAGACACAGCATATAATATTGAATGCTTTGTACTTTTAATATTCATCTATAACCCAGGAAATGTCTCTATGAAGTACTTACTAATTTGATTAGAAGCCAACCATTACTACCTTCACAATGTCACTTCTTATTTCAAAATGATTTTACTATCTAAAAGGGTATTCATGCCCTAGCTGGTTTGGCTCAATGGATAGATCATCGGCCTGTGGACTGAAGGGTCCCAGGTTCGATTCCGGTCAAGGGCACATGCCTGGGTTGCAGGCTCGAACCCCAGCAGAAGGCAGCCGATCAATGATTCTCTATTATTGAAGTTTCTATCTCTCTCTCCCTCTCCCTTCCTCTCTGAAATCAATAAAAATATATTTAAAAATTAAATTAAAAGGGTATTCATTGCAGGATTGTATTTGCAAAACAGTGGGACCAACCTAGGGGTCAATCAATAGAGTACTGGTTAAACATATTCATGCAATGGAAAATTGTGTAGATGATTTAAAAAAGAATGAAGCAGCTCCCTAAGAGTGGGTTATGAACAATCTCCAAGTTAAAAATAAAGAAGCTACTCTATATGAATGGATAATGTAATAATCTCCAAGGGAATCATTTGTAAGTATAATACTATTGTATTTTTAAAACAGCTTGAATGAATAAGCAATGAGTGGGCAATTAATGTTTTCACATGCTCAAGCACATGCCTGTCTATGTATATGCAGAGCATTTTCTTGGAAAATATACAAGAAATCAGAAACAGTGATAACCTCTGGAGAGGGAAATAGGTGGGGGGTATGGATTGGGGAATAAGGATGGGAGAAAGATTTTTCATTTATATCTTTTGAGTAATACCAAATTTAATGTAGGAGTCAGTGCCCCTTTAAGAGTAAATCCTCATTATGTAGGCTTAGGTAAAGATAAACCACTGTAGCCAAGGAAATTGTCCTATGAGAGAGTGAATATTCTGAATATTGAGTCTATAGCTTCTCATCTTTCTGTTCTCAGCAGCTAGCCTTATTTTTGCATATAGTAGGTGCTTAATAATTGTTTATGGAATGCAGTTCAACTGGATTGATTTGCTTTTAGGGGCACATCTATATACATTCATGCTTGCTGGTTTAAATCTAGGCATATTAGCCCTTGGTGTGTTTCTCCCTTTTTTATCTTAAAGGAAAAAAAAAAGATGAAGCAAACATTTATTTTCTATTCTTAAAAATTTTAAACTTAAGGATATAAATTGGTGCCTCCTTTTTGGAGGGCATGTTGGTGTCATAAAGCAGCATGTAAAATGTACTGAGGTTGTAACCCAGTAAACTTAACCCTAACAATTTATCCTAAGGAAGTAATTATACATTTCAGAGAAAGATGTATGTACAAAGAAGTTCATCTCAGTATTGCAGATAATATTGAAAATTTGCAAACAATCTTAAATGTTCATGGGTAGGTAACTGGTTCATTAAAGAATGGTATGCCCATCTAGTGTGGCCATTAAAATGATGATTCCACTCTATACTTATTCATGAGGAAAACATCTATTTCATATTGTTAAGTGATAGAAACAGATTATACATGTGTTTGCTATTTTTATCAAATTTTATACATAGGTCACTATATGTATATATAAATAGACATCTGGGAGAAATTTCATCAAAAATTTAAAATGTTTATTTCTCCATGATGGATGATTTTTAATTTCCTCTTGTATTTTTTCATATTATTTACATTTTTCTGGAGTAAACATTGAAATTATTTTTAAAAAACAATAAAATGATTTTCCTAGTTTCACTCTTTGACTCAATAAGTATTTGTTGATTGCACCAGAGTATCCTAGACTTACCTTTCCTCATTTAGAGTCTGTGGGATAGTCTATATACCCATGTAAGAAAACACTGAAGCTAAGCACTTATAAAGGCTCCTTTTGAAAAATTTAAGTACAAAAAGAAAAAAGAAATCAGAATAGTTGTTGTCTTTGGGGGAGGTTGTGACGGAGATTGATTGTGAGGAAGTATGAAGGAACATTTTAGGGTGATGGTAATGCTTTAAAAGTTTGGGTTACAGAGACATATATTTGTCAAAACTCAGCAAATTTGCTCTTAAGATTTGTGCATTATTCTATGTCAATTTTACATCTAAAGAAAAAACAAACAAATTGGACCTTAGGTAGTGATATTGATGTCTGAAATTTACTCTGAAATGCACCAAAAACAAGATAGATTAATGGATGATTTGAGGACTGGATAAGTGGATAGATATATAATAAAGATAATATAACAAATGGGTCCAGAGGCATGGATGCATGGAACAGGCTGACAGATTTTAGAGGTGAGAGAAGTGGGGAGACACAAAGAGATTAACAAATAACATATACATATATGCATAGCCCATGGACACAGACAATAGTGTAGGCCTGGGTGGGACAGGGGCTGGGTGGGGAGGGACAAAGAGGGGGAAAATGGGACACATCTATAATACTGTCAACAATTTAAAAATATTAATTATAGAATCTAAATGGTATATATACCTGTGTTCACTATAAAATTCTTATAATTTTGTTATTTAAAATTTTTTCATAATAAAATGTTGATAAGCACCAATCACCTATTGGTATATTGAATATGTTTATATTTTATTTTTACAAACTAAATTCAATAGATTGAGTTTTGGAATTTGCCTCCCAGAAAAATTCAATCTTTTTGGATTGGTAAGCTATATAAATACATGCATATGACATAATTAGTGATAGGGCTATCTTCATGAGTGTTGGCAATCACACAGGGCCCTACACTTAATAGTTTTTTAACAAGAGGCCCTTCATTTTAACTTTGCACTGGGCCCTAAAAATTATATTGTCAGTCCTGACTAAGGAACAACAATAATATTACTAGCACATATTATCTTCTCCCTATGTGAAACATTGTTAAAAACTTTACATACATCATCTCATTGAATCCTCAAAAAAGTAGTGAAGAGGTAGGTACTATTAATATTCCTATTTTACATATGAACATACTGAAGCTCAAAAAGTTAAGCTGTTTGCTCAAGTTCACATATTTATTGTATCCTCAGTATGCCTAGTAATAGTACACATGGTAGATACTCAATATTTATTGAATAAATAATAATAATAAATAGCAGGTTCCATTTATTGAGCACCGTCCAGGAGCCTAGAATGTTGCAACTGAAACCTGACATGCTCTCCCCTAATCCAGGCTCCCCACCTTTGGTGTCACTACCTCAAGGCCACATTTCCTACCACCTTAAATTAGGTCAGGTCTCCTTTTGTGATACCCTAGGCTGCTTCTTTATCGCATTCATTACCACTGTAATTAGGTAGTTCTTTGTTTAATGCCTGCCTTCCCTCTGGACTGGAATCTCAGTGAAACAGTGACTCATTTTTATCTGTTCACCAATCTGTTCCCAGTACCCAGTGCTGTACCTGGAGCACAACCTGCCTACCTGCTTGCTAGAGGTTGATTATGTATTTTCTCATTTAACCCTCAACCCTGTGAGGTAGAGTTTGTTACCATCATTTTACAGGTGAAAAAAGCAAGGCTCAGAGAAGTTAAGTCTGAGTTACCTCACTCACCACAGGAAAAGCACCCACTACATAGTGGACCTACATTTGCCTGACTCAAAAAATCTCTTGTCATTTTACTGCAGCCCACTGCTTCCACATAACATGCGCTTGACATTACATTTTCTATCTCTAAGAATCATTTACTCCTTTAATATCTCCTTCAGTTTCCATTTTTACTGTCTGACCTCCAGGCTCTCTAATGAAGAGAAGACATGCTTTCCAAGAAGTAATTACAGCAGGTGATATAATCAGGCTGGCTGAAGCCCCGATTTTATTTTTTAACCTTGAGTCAAGCAGCTGGAAACTCTATCACCTAAAAGCAAAGAATCCAATTTCCCTTTGGTATTAACTCTTCCTTAGTCCTGGGAAACACCTTGAAGTGGTCTCTTGGACTATGTAAATATAAAACAATCACTCATGTGTAGTTCTTGGGAAAGACTTGAAATAATTAAGTTAAAGCAAGTGTAGATGCTTCAAGCTGTTAATAAGATGTCCTTCGGTAGTTTTCTGCCCCTATGATTTCTATATGGAAATGTTTTTCCCTAAGTGTGGATTTAGACTGTCCTAGGCTTATGCATTACTAGATATTAATACTATTCTTTCAGCAGTTGTTTGTGAGGGTCATGGAACTGGATGGAAAGGAATGCTGGGAGAGTGCACAGGCTTATTTTCTTCCACCAGTGCTGGAAGAGAGGCTGTGAACTGGACATGGAGAGTGGTTGGCCCAGCATGCCATGGTATGGATTGTTGAGTTCCACCTGTGGTGTTATTTAAAAACTGAAATCCCAGACCTTATGAACTGCACTGATGATAGATTGTGTTGCACTTTGTCTTTTGTAGGACATAGGACAAGAGAACATCATCTGATTGTAGTAGAGTTTCCAGAGGACCTTTTTTGAGCCATTCTGAGGGTAAGTTTAGATTGTAGATCTCTCAGAGTAGGCACTGCTAGTAACAGTGTAACTTACCCTATCCATTACATTTATTTTCTGGTATTTCCCAGGCCATCTGAAACAACTTGCTAACAATCACAGTGTGGACTCAGTTGTGCTCTTGAGCTTGGAGAAATATCACACATTCACATTCTTGAAGAAGTATCACACATTTCTCAAAGTCAGTGGTAGAAGCAATGGTGACAGTCATCTGTGCAAGACAGTGGTGACCAGTGAAGCTATATCCTCATAGGGAGAAACAGCAGGGCTGTAGCAGATCCAGACAATTGGGACAGAACAGGAGAAACTGTTCCTGAGAACGTAAGAGCTACATCGGAAATGCAAAGAAGAAGATCAGGAAATGGGCTGGGAGGACTTATGTCAACATTAAAAGTAAGCTAGTAAGATATGATATATTTTTGTTACTCTGCATGTCACCGTCAATCTCAGGATGGCTTCCAATGACCCTCACATTTTGTACTCATGTCCTTATTTAGTCTTCTCCTGAAATGAATCATGGCTAATCTATGTGAACAACAGAGTATGGTGGAGGTTAGAGGAGGTGACTTCCAACAGTAGTAAAGGATTAGTAACTTCCGCTTCGATCTCTTGGATTGCTTGTTTTGGGGAGGTCAGTCATCTCTTGAAGACTCTTAAGTAGCTCTGTGGAAAGGCCCATCCAGCACCAGTTTGCCAATCATGTGAGTGAGCCATCGGAAGTGGGTCTTCCAACCCCATTCAAGCCTTCAGATGACTGCAGCCCCAGCGGACATTTGACTGTACCTCATGAGAAACCCCTCGCCAGAACTTCCCAGACAAGTGGTTCCATATTCCTGACACATAAAAACTATGAGAAGTTAATGTTTATTTTTGTTGTAAGCCACTACATTTTAGAATAATTTATTATGCAGCAATAAGTAAAACACTATACTATAAATTATATAGAATAAATGTCTATATGAAACTATTGCCTAAATTGGTCAGAAAAAAAATCTTCAGAAAAAAAGGGACATGAACTAAGTCTTCAAGATGAGTAGGAGAGTGCAGGTGGATGTAAGGTAGAGAAAGGGGCGTCATTTCAGGCTGAAGGAACAGCTTGTACACAAGGCCAGAAACAAGAGAGCATGACTTGTTTGAAAAACAGCAATTAGTTCAGCATGACTAGATGCAGTAAGTTTAAAGAATGAGGTAGAGAGAGATTAGAAGAGTAGACAGAAACCAGCTCACAAAGCACCTTATATGCCATGTGCATGTATTTGTTTTTTGTTTTGTTTTGTTTTTTAAAATATATTTTATTGATTTTAGAGACAGACCTTATGAACTGCACTGATGATAGATTGTGTTGCACTTTGTCTTTTGTAGGACATAGGACAAGAGAACATCATCTGATTGTAGTAGAGTTTCCAGAGGACCTTTTTTGAGCCATTCTGAGGGTAAGTTTAGATTGTAGATCTCTCAGAGTAGGCACTGCTAATAACAGTGTAACTTACCCTAGCCATTACATTTATTTTCTGGTATTTCCCAGGCCATCTGAAACAACTTGCTAACAATCACAGTGTGGACTCAGTTGTGCTCTTGAGCTTGAAGAAATATCACACATTCACATTCTTGAAGAAATATCACACATTTCTCAAAGTCAGTGGTAGAAGCAATGGTGACAGTCATCTGTGCAAGACAGTGGTGACCAGTGAAGCTATATCCTCATAGGGAGAAACAGCAGGGCTGTAGCAGATCCAGACAATTGGGACAGAACAGGAGAAACTGTTCCTGAGAACGTAAGAGCTACATCGGAAATGCAAAGAAGAAGATCAGGAAATGGGCTGGGAGGACTTATGTCAACATTAAAAGTAAGCTAGTAAGATATGATATATTTTTGTTACTCTGCATGTCACCGTCAATCTCAGGATGGCTTCCAATGACCCTCACATTTTGTACTCATGTCCTTATTTAGTCTTCTCCTGAAATGAATCATGGCTAATCTATGTGAACAACAGAGTATGGTGGAGGTTAGAGGAGGTGACTTCCAACAGTAGTAAAGGATTAGTAACTTCCGCTTCGATCTCTTGGATTGCTTGTTTTGGGGAGGTCAGTCATCTCTTGAAGACTCTTAAGTAGCTCTGTGGAAAGGCCCATCCAGCACCAGTTTGCCAATCATGTGAGTGAGCCATCGGAAGTGGGTCTTCCAACCCCATTCAAGCCTTCAGATGACTGCAGCCCCAGCGGACATTTGACTGTACCTCATGAGAAACCCCTCGCCAGAACTTCCCAGACAAGTGGTTCCATATTCCTGACACATAAAAACTATGAGAAGTTAATGTTTATTTTTGTTGTAAGCCACTACATTTTAGAATAATTTATTATGCAGCAATAAGTAAAACACTATACTATAAATTATATAGAATAAATGTCTATATGAAACTATTGCCTAAATTGGTCAGAAAAAAAATCTTCAGAAAAAAAGGGACATGAACTAAGTCTTCAAGATGAGTAGGAGAGTGCAGGTGGATGTAAGGTAGAGAAAGGGGCGTCATTTCAGGCTGAAGGAACAGCTTGTACACAAGGCCAGAAATAAGAGAGCATGACTTGTTTGAAAAACAGCAATTAGTTCAGCATGACTAGATGCAGTATGTTTAAAGAATGAGGTAGAGAGAGATTAGAAGAGTAGACAGAAACCAGCTCACAAAGCACCTTATATGCCATGTGCATGTATTTGTTTTTTGTTTTGTTTTGTTTTTTAAAATATATTTTATTGATTTTAGAGAGGAAGGGAGAGGGAGAGCGAGATAGAAACATCAATGATGAGAGAGAATCATTGATTGGCTGCCTCCTGCACGCCCCCTACTCGGGATTGAGCCCGCAACCCAGGCATGTGCCCTTGGCCGGAATCGAACCCGGGACCCTTCATCAGTCCACAGGCTGAGGCTCTATCCATTGAGCCAAATCAGCTAGGGCTGTATTTGCTTTTTTATCCTGACAGCAATAAGGAGCCACTGAAGAAATTTTAAGCAGGCAGCTGACATGATCAATTGTATATTTTAGAATGATGACCAAATGGAAGATGGATTGGAGGCAGAAAGACAATTTAGAAGCTACTGCAAGTCCAGATGGGAGATGTTTAGTGACCGAACTAAGGCCTAAGGACTTAGTAGGGTGAATAGAGAAGGGGGAATGGATTCAGAAGGCTTTTAGGAGGTATAATTTTTTAAATGTGAGAGATAAGGGAAAGGGAAGATGTGGGTCCCGGGAAGAGGAGCAAGTTTTGAGGGGGTCAGTTTGAGTGATCTGTGGGACATTCAGATAAACATGTACAGTGGGCAACTAGAAACCCTGACCTGGCATGAAACCCAAGAGGGAGCAAAGTCAAGCTAAAGTTGGACAGTTATACTTTTTTTTTGTTGTTGTTTTTTTTTAAATATATTTTATTGATTTTTTACAGAGAAGAAGGGAGAGGGATAGAGAGTTAGAAACATCGATGAGAGAGAAACATCGATCAGCTGCCTCCTGCACGCCCCCCATTGGGAATGTGCCCGCAACCAAGGTACATGCCCTTGACCGGAATCGAACCTGGGAACCTTCAGTCCGCACGCCAACGCTCTATCCACTGAGCCAAACCAGTTAGGGCTGGACAGTTAAGTTTTGAAGGCTTATTCATGCAAGCATCCCTTATTAAAATATAAACAATTCCATGGGTGGAATGAAATCTAAATACGATTTAGAGTTTTAGATTTATCTTTCACTGATAGCAAATTCACTGAGAAACAAAATTTATAGTAAGAACTTGGGATAGGATTAGAGGAATGAATTAGAACCTGGTACAGGTAGTGAGAGTAACTTGAAGACCATTTTTTAATATCTTCCAGTTTTGCTGAGGATTCGCCCATTGGCAGAACCTGATGACTAAGTAGATAAAAAGGTGTAAAGATAGGGCAAAGCCTAAAAATTACTTACCCACCCCAAAATGTTTCCTTTTTAGATCAACTTGTTTTATCGCCGCTAATATATCTCATCTAGTACACTCTATTTCTGTATTACTATTCTACATTTTTTTCAAATTAAATTTTGCTTTTGTTTGTTTTCCAGTATATTTGTATCAGTTTCATGATCTTCTACTCCCTCCTCTCCCCCTTTTTCCTCTTCCTGCTTTTTGTGAACAATAGAAAATAAAACCTCTTCTTTTATTGAACAGGTGTGGCAGAGATCTTGATTTCCTTATTGAGTATTTTATAGGCATGGAACACTTCTTGATTTCATTGTCAATAGTCATCTAATTCTTTGAAATTGTTTTTCAACTAATACAGTGATTTTCATTTCTAACACCTAAGTATAGCTAGAACTCAACACTCTAAGACTTGGAATTCAACCAATTTGAACTGATCTACTTATCTAGAACTACATATTTAGAAATATTATATACATAAATAAGTACAGTGCCTATAGAATTAGCATTTCAAGGATTAAAAAAAAGTAACCTGCAGATCATATAGTTTTATAATCAAGTTGGGAAGAAGAATCATTGTGATAAACCAATAAAGTCCCAGACATTGAACAGTACCTTTTCCTTTGGTTGTTTCAAAACTATTTCTGCCTCAGGAAAAAAAGTAGCATCAATGGAATTCATGTCTTCTTATTTGTGGAAATAATTGTGGTTTTAATAAAGAACCACTTAATTTTTGTTAGCAAAAAAGTCCAATGAATGTTAAAAATGAGTAAATGGTGCTGAGTGTTTTTACCAGAGTGTTTAATGGTTAGCACAGGCACCACATAATGTACTTAACTTTTTCAACATTTAATTGATGAAAATGGAGGCTCAATAAAAATTTCTAAGGTGCAAAATATCTGATGAACATTTTAAATTTAGCTTTAGATAAAACAATTTTACAGCATAAAAGTAAAGTTGTAAAATTCTAGGCAGATGTTTTTTCTAAGAAGAAGACATTTTTTTTCTGATTACATAATTGAGACAAGTTGTAAAATTCTAGGCAGATGTTTTTTCTAAGAAGACATTTTTTTTCTGATTACATAATTGAGACGTGCTCATTTTTAAAAATTCAGTTAATGCAGAAAAGCAGGAAATAAGTTACATAAACCTCACTGGCCATGGATAAGCATTATTAACATCCTGTGAACTTGCTTCCAACCATCCCTTCATACATATATTTGTGCATATATATGTGTGCACATGGTTTGACTGACACAGAATCATACTCTACACACTGTTCTGTAAACTGATCTTTTCAGTTTGCAACATGTGTGGACCTTTCTACTTCTATATGTACAGATCGGTTCCAGCTTTCTAAACAGATGCATATAAATACCATATTTAATCAACCATTCCCATGTTGTCGTTTAGGTCATCCCCAATGTTTTCCTTTAATTACCAATGCAATGGTGCATATCCCTGTCATTTTTCTTCATTCATTCATTCATTCATTCATTCATTCAAGTAAAACATGGCTCAGAGCCCTCACTCATCAAGGTGGACAAGAGGTAGTTCTAGGATTCTTTTCCTCATTGAAGTGAACTTTACAAGACCTCTAGGCTAGGAGTGATAATGGGAAACTGGATTGGGGTTATACTGTTGATCCTCTTCCTTTGGCCAAAGACAGCCCTCTCCAGTAGTCTTCTCCCTTCTCTGGAGCAAAGCAGCCCAGGACTCTTAGGGTTGTTTCCAGGGTCTCAGTGCTTAGACCTGTCCCCCAGGCATCCTGCAGGCACCCCAACCTGAGTCATGTCCTCTGTTGGATGCTCCAAGAGAGGAAGACGCATGGAAATCCCCAGCCTCAGTGCTGTCTTTACCTTAGCAAAAGCTATTTTCTGGAGGAGATGGGAAAAAGGAGAACTATCACTCAGTCTTTCCAGATAAACCTGTAACAGACAACTGAACGGTTGACTTTGGAGGAATTACTTAATTTCTTTAAACCTCAAATTCTTTATCTATAAGATAGCAGCAATTAGCAACTCCATCCTGCCCACTGTAGAGGCCAAAAACTTAGTTGTCTTTAGCTCCTCTCATTCTCTCAATCACACTTATCTTCTACCTCCTGAACCTTCTAAATAGATCCAGAATTTGACCACTTCTCTCCACCTCTACTGCTTCTACCTTGGGCTAAGCCTCCATCATGTCACACCTGGACCTTTGCAATAGCCTATTACCAGGTGTCCCTGATTCTGTCCTTGTTCCCCTGTGATCAATTTTCAAGGCAATAGTCCATGAGTCTTTTAAAAGGACCATGGCTCATTCATATGTAGAATCTAATGAACAAACTGAACTAATAAGCAAAGTAGAGATAGACTCATAGATAGAGAGCAGGCTGATAGCTCGGGGGCAGGAGTGGTGGTGGTGGTGGAGGGATTGAGTAAAAAATTAAAAAAAGAGAAGGAACTCATGGACACAGACAACAGTGTGGTGATTGGAGGTGGGGGAGTGGATGGAGGTGGAAGAGGGTATAGGGGGATAAATGGTGATGGAAATAAAAAGGACCATGGCTTTATATTTAACTTAGAAGAAAAGGCAAAATTTTTAGACTAAATTACAAAGACCTCCTGTATGATTTAGCCCCACCTCCTCCACTTCTCTAACCTCAACTCCAATCATCCTCTTCTTCAGTCACTCTCCCCTTGCCAAAACAGGTCAGGTATGCCTTTTGCTTTTTTCTCTGCATCCAGCTATTCTCAAGAGTTATAGCTTTCTCCATTCAGGTATTTGCTCCAACAATGATCTCTATCAGTATCCCCTCTGTGCTTCATTTTTTCCAACACTTATCACTAACATATTGTATGTTTATTTATTATTTTTCTCTTAAAACTGGAATGTTAGCCTGTTAAAGGAAGAAACTTGTCTGTTTAGTTTTTCAGTGCCTAGATTACACATTAGGCACACAATAAATGTTTTCTGAATGAACAAATGGCCAATCATAATAATCATATTGTTCAGAGTAGGAGTGAGGATTCATTCTGATAAATTTTTTGGCCTACCAAATAGTATGAACTATATAAATATAGATTTGTGTTTCATCATCATTGTTATTATGTTTAAATTAGTCTTTGAAGAGTATATTTTAAAAAGGGCATTCCAGCAAAGAATGGACTAGAGTAGAAAGGCCTACAGTAGGGAATACCCTGTAGGCAGGTCTGACCTGCCCTAAAAGTAAGTGAATATTGATAAGAGATAGAGTTGTAAATGTACGGAGGGGTCAGAATGTGAAGGAAATTAAACTCAAAGCTCAGAAGTCTGAGTTTGTCCAGTAAGAGAACCATCCAGAATTTCCAGCAGAGGAAGATAAGATCTTGGTTTTTGGAACTTCTGTGGTGATTATCAGTTACCCTGTATTGCAAAGTTGCATTTTCTAGCTTGTGGGAGGTAGGTTTGTTAATCAGAGAAAACAATGTTTCTTTAAGAAATTTTGCTGGATTTTTTCAGGACCCAGCCTGTGACCTTATCCATGACCCCCTCTTTTCATGCTGACATCAAACGTGCTCCATGTGGGGGGAAAATAAAAGGCTGAGAGCCAGAGCCTTGGGGATTCACCCTTAGCAAGTCTGAGTAGTCAGCTATATCCCCTTTCATGACTCTAATTTGTTTAACCTTTGGATTACGTTTTCTTCAGACTTTGGCTATGTTTCATGTTTTGGTTTTTCACTTCACATGCAATTTCTGACCATAGCTCATTCCATTACATAACTCCACTTTCAATTAAAATCTTGCTATTCCTGGGACCAGCAGTATTGGTATCCGCTGGGATCTTGTTAGAAATACAGAACTCTCAGGACCTCCCGCCCCACTCAGCTCCACTGAATTAAAATCTGCAGTTTAACAAGCTCCTTTGTGATTTGTGTGAACATTAAAGTTTAAGAAGCACTACTCTTAAGCACCCTTTAACCAATGGCTGCCCCAGTGTCCTTCAGGAGCCACACATCACTTCAAATAAGATACAGGGTGTGCACTTTCTAAACAAACTTTCTGGACAAGTCCCCTTAGCAATCCTCCCCACTAGAGAATTTTCCACACCCTACCTTCTATATAGAAAATATGAAGCAGTGACTGCTCTGAATGTGCAGTGTTCCTCAGGGTACAATCCTCAGATCATCTGCATCTGAATAACTAGGCAGATTTCTTGGCCTCCATCTTATATCTACTAAATCTGACTCTTTAGAGCAGCGGTTCTCAACCTGTGGGTTGCGACCCCTTTGGCGGTCGAATGACCCTTTCACAGGGGTCACCTAAGACCATCCTGCATATCAGATATTTACATTACGATTCATAACAGTAGCAATATTACAGTTATGAAATAGCAACGAAAATAATTTTATGGGTCACAACATAAGGAACTGTATTTAAAGGGCCAGAAGGTTGAGAACCACTGCTTTAGAGGAAGAGCACTGCAAACCACTTATTCAACTATAATCTGGATACACACCAACCATCAACAAACCATCAGAGAACTCCTGCCTGCAGAAACAAAGGCAGTTTCTGACTTTCCTAGCTCCCCTTTCTCGGGACTGAATTCTCTTTCCAGCTTTGACCTCACTCCCTCAACCAGCCTGCACTGGGTTATTTGAAATACAGTAATGTAGTATGACCCTATTGTAAGTGCTATTTTTTGTAAGAGATCTCACATAAGTGCTGTTTGGGACCTCTTTTTCAAAAATATGCACATAGTATTCTAGAACTTCATTTTTTATTAGTTATCAGTCACTAATAAACAAATGAAATGTAAATGCTTCTATCAAATAATTTAATGCTTATTTCTCTGCTTCTTAGTATTCTTATGTAATAAAAGAGAATGCTTTTCTTATGTCTGATGCATTCTTTAAGTCAGTGTGTTCCTCATCACCAAAATCTTGTATCAGACCAGCAAGTTTCATAGTCAATGCTATTTGAAAAGCACCTGGGAAGATGGAGGGGGAAATAGCAGGTATAATATTCATCAACTTGTGATATTACATAGCTAAACATGACTTTATTATACCATTCTCTAGGGCCTGGGAGTTGGGGGGTAGGAACAAGTCCTGAAACAGGTTCTTTGTGCCTGCAGTTTGCTGGTCTACTTTTGTATTGCTACAGACTACATCAAGGGCTCCTATCATTGACATGAAAGTTGAGCAGAATGAGTGCAAGAATGGCAGCCCCAGTTGAATATAAAACTATTATTAAATTGAATTCCACAGTTTAAATCTGAATCTGAATAAAGAGGATATCAAGAGAGAATAAAATGTATTCCAGACTTCTTCATCCATCCCAACAGTGTTGTTTTAGATTTTAACATCCTGTTTATAAAAAAATTAGAAAATCAAAAATGAAATTATTCTTATCTTTCTCAAAAAGGTTTAAGACTCAAGGGCATGCCCTGGCCAGTGTAGCTCAGTAGGTTGAGCACCATCCCATACACCAAAAGGTCATCAGTTTGATTTCCTGAAAGGGCACATGCTCAGGCTCTGGGCTCCATCCCCAGTAGGGGGTGTGCAGGAGGAAGCTGATTGATGTTTCTCTCTCACATCCATGTTTCTCTCTCTCTCTCTCTCCCTCTCTCTTCCTCCTTAAAAATAAATAAAAACATATTTTTTAAAAAAGATTCCAGGGCATTCTTTAGTAAGCCTATATTTATGTATTCTTTTCAGAACTCTTAGTAACATCATATCTTGTGCTTTTAGAGCCCCTATAGTGCTTCCTTTTCTCATTTCTGTTCTATTACTCTTTCTTGATTTGTGGTTATACCTGGGCCTCTCCTTGGTTGTACCCTTGGCCAGTTGTAAATTTTTCCAGATAGAAACTGTGTATTTTTTGTATCTATAAAATATTTATTGTATTTTCTATGCTCAGCAAAGTAAGGCATAGGAAAGAATAAATTATGGAACATATTTTAACTTGGAAGAAAAATCCTACCCATGTAAAACTGTAGCAATTTTTATAAAAGAGTATATAAGTATATAACTAATAGAGACATGAGCTTTGATCCCATATGTTCTGTCCTGGGAGATGCAAAACCACTACTGAAGAAGATCAGTATAGATGCCTGGTCTCTCAACATTAAGCCATTTAGCCTTGAGATCTGCAGTAAAAATCCCAGTAGTTTAGAGAGAGTAGATACCCTCAGTTGATCTGCTCATGTTCAAATGGAAAAAGAGGGCAGTGAATATCTACAAGCTATCATGATGAACCAAGGCCAAAGCTCTTGGTTCAGTTTCCCTGGATTCATTCCTTCCTTCCTTCCTTCCTTCCTTCCTTCCTTCCTTCCTTCCTTCCTTCCTTCCTTTTCTTTCTTTCTTTCTTTCTTTCTTTCTTTCTTTCTTTCTTTCTTTCTTTCTTTCTTTCTTTCTTTCTTTATTTGGTTAATCCTCACCTGAGGATATTTTCCCATTGATTTTTAGAGAGAGTAGAAGGGAGAGGAAGAGACAGAGAGAAACATTGATGTGAGCAAGACACACCAATTGGTTGCCTCCTACATGCACCCCAACCAGGGCAGGGGAACCTACAACTGAGGTATGTGCTCTTGACTGGCATCGAACCTGGGGCCTGTCAGTTGAGGGCCAATGCTCTATCTACTGAGCCAAACCAGCTAGGGCTGGATTCCATACTTTATTTATGCTTCAAGGTGGGGAGGAATACCTGAAAGTTGGTCATTAATGTTAGCCTGTCAGGTGAAGCCAGTACCAAATTTAACTTTATTTAGAAAAATAAAGATAGATGAAATATCTGCATGTTACGAAGCAGTTCATAAGGTCACTTAAATTATGGTAGTCATAGATTGTTTTTACCTACCAGTGTTCCTCCTGATAAACCCTATCTCGGTTTTCCTTTAGGAACTCTCCTTCCTCCATTCTGACTCCTTTATTTATTTATTTATTTATTTATTTATTTATTTATTTATTTATTTATTTATTTATTTATTTATTTATTTATTTATTTATTTATTTATTTATTTATTTATTTATTTATTTATTTATTTATTTATTTATTTATTTATTTATTTATTTATTTATTTATTTATTTATTTATTTATTTATTTATTTATTTATTTATTTATTTATTTATTTATTTATTTATTTATTTATTTATTTATTTATTTATTTATTTATTTATTTATTTATTTATTTATTTATTTATTTATTTATTTATTTATTTATTTATTTATTTATTTATTTATTTATGGATTCCTTTGTTTATTTATTTATTTATTTATTTATTTATTTATTTGGTTAATCCTCACCTGAGGATATTTTCCCATTGATTTTTAGAGAGAGTAGAAGGGAGAGGAAGAGACAGAGAGAAACATTGATGTGAGCAAGGCACACCAATTGGTTGCCTCCTACATGCACCCCAACCAGGGCAGGGGAACCTACAACTGAGGTATGTGCTCTTGACTGGCATCGAACCTGGGGCCTGTCAGTTGAGGGCCAATGCTCTATCTACTGAGCCAAACCAGCTAGGGCTGGATTCCATACTTTATTTATGCTTCAAGGTGGGGAGGAATACCTGAAAGTTGGTCATTAATGTTAGCCCGTCAGGTGAAGCCAGTACCAAATTTAACTTTATTTACAAAAATAAAGATAGATGAAATATCTGCATGTTACAAAGCAGTTCATAAGGTCACTTAAATTATGGTAGTCATAGATTGTTTTTACCTACCAGTGTTCCTTTTGATAAACCCTATCTCAGTTTTCCTTTAGGAACTCTCCTTCCTCCATTCTGAGTCCACTTGATTCAGACAGGACTCTACTCCCAGTTCTGGTGTTGCAGCATGTGACCCAGATCTGACCAGCCAGCATCCAGAATCCTGCTCACCACAGTGTTGGTCCTGGAATGGGTATGACCAATTCAAGATCAAAAGGGTGAATTCCAAGAATTACTTGAAAATTTCCAGGAAGAAATTCTATTTTTTCATTGGCTTTGAACTTGAAAGAATGTAAAGTTGTAACCTTGTTTGGGGTGAGAGGAGAAATCACATAGCTAGAGCTTGAGAATAGAGCCAATTCAGTGAAAGGTAGAACCTAGAAATGAAAAGCAACCAAATCCTGATGACATTATTGAAGGCTTTGAATAGAGCCTCAATAAAAGAAGATACACGCTAAAATTTTAAATTACACCAAACACAAAATTTCCTTTTATTGTTTAATAAATTCACTTGAGCCCTGGCCAGGTGTCTCAGTTAGTTGGAGTGGTGTCTCATACACCAAAAGGTTGTGGGTTCGATTTACAGTCGGAGCACATAGCTAAGTTGCGAATTTGATCTCCCTTCCTCTCTTTCTAAAAAATACCAGTGAAAACATATCCTCAAGTGAGGATTTAAAAAAAAAATTCACTTGAGTTGAGTTTTCTGTCACTTGCAACCAAAAGAGTCCTGATATATGTATATGTATATATATATGTATATGTATATGTATATGTGTGTGTGTGTATATATATATACTCTAAATTATATGGCACCTACTCTAAATGTTTATTTCTTTGCCCCTTCTGTTTTCTTTTTTAAAATTTTTATTGAATTTATTGGAGTGACATTGGTTAATAAAATTATATAGGCTTCAAGTGTATAATTCTATGATATATCATCTGCATATTATAGTGTGTTCACCACCCAAAGTCAAGCCTCCTTCCATCACCATTTATCCCCTTTTACCTTCTTCTACCTCCCCATGACCCCCTTTGGTAATCATCATACTGTTGTCTGTGTCTATGAGTTTTTTTGTTTTTGTTTTGCTTAATCCCTTCACCTTTTTCACACAGCACCAAACCCCCTCCCCTTTGACAGCTGTTAGTCTGTTCTCTGTATCTATGAGTCTGTTAATATTTTGTTTATTTTGTTCATTAGATTCCACATATAAGTGAAATCATATGGTATGTGAAAGGGCGAGATCTCAAACCTGCGGACACGCGGCCCCCGCCCTTCCCCGCATTCTCAGTGAAGGGGCGGGGACTGCGCCCTCCATCTTGCCCTGG
>NW_005360187.1:2722396-2743582 GCF_000412655.1 Myotis brandtii | reverse complement strand
TTGTGTCGGTGAGTGTGGTGGACGGGGAGCTCGAGCTAGCTTGAAATAAAGGACTCTTTGCTTTTGCATCGGACTGGCTGGCTCCCTGGTGGGCTCTTGGGAATCTTGAAATCTGGGCATAACAGTATGCACCCTTATGTTCATTGCAGCATTATTTACAAGAGCCAGGATTTGGAAGCAGCCTAAGTGCCCATCAGTAGGTGAGTGGATAAAAAAGCTATGGTACATTTACACAATGAAATACTGCTCAGCTGTAAAAAAGGACATCTTACCTTTTGTGACAGCCTGGATAGACCTGGAGAGTTTCATGCTAAGTGAAATAAGCCAGTCAGAGAAAGACAAATACCATATGATTTCACTTATATGTGGAATCTAATGAAAAAAAAATAAACAAACTAAATGTTTTGGTTGAGAGGGACTAAGGAGTATAGTCGGGGCAGGGTCAGTCAGGGAAGACTTTATGAATAAAATGGAGAGTGAATGAGTTAGAAAGTGATAAGGAGAAAAAAGAGGAAGTCCCTTTGTGATGTTGACATCTTCCCTCCAAATTCATCTCTTGCCACTTTCCTCAGAGTCACCCTCCAGCCATATTGGCCGCCTCTAAGTTTCTAAAATATCACGGTCCAACAGAACTTTCCATGATAATGGAAATGTTCTTCTACACTGTCCAGTTGTCTGATGGTGTCTACCAAGCACACATAGCTATTGAGCACCTGACATATGATCAGTGCAACTGAGGAAATGATTTTTTAATTTTAATTAATTTAAATTTAAATAGCCACATGTGTCAAATGGCTACCCTGTTGGACAGTGCAGTTCTAGAACACATTGAGATTTTCCCATGTTAAGGCCTTCTGTTGTATGGGAAATTACCTTGTAAACATCAATTATACTATCAGGCAGGCTATCCCAAAGGTCACAGAACAGAAGGGCTCACATCAAATTAAAATGCTTAAACTGCTTATTAAGTTAACTTAAAACAACCCTAGCCATTTTGGCTCAGTGGATAGAGTGTCAGCCCATGGACTGAAGGGTCCCGGGTTCGATTCCAGCCAAGGGCATGTACCTCGTTGCAGGCTGGATCCTGGCCCTGGTCAGGGCACATGGGGAAGGCAACCAATCAAGGTCTCTCTACATGGTTGCTTCTTCCCCCCCCCCCCCCCCCCCCCCCGGCTCCTCCCTTCCACTGTCTCTAAAAATCAATGGAAATATATTCTCGGGTGAGGATTAACCAAAATAAGACAAACAAACAAAAAAAAAACCCCAAAAAACAAAACAAACCACCACCACAACAAAAAAACCCACAGCACAAAGCAAAGGGAATGAGACAGGTCTTCCACTGTCTCTAAAAATCAATGGAAATATATTCTCAGGTGAGGATTAACCAAAATAAGACAAACAAACCAAAAAAACCCAAAAAAACAAAACAAACCACCACCACAACAACAAAAAAACCCACAGCACAAAGCAAAGGGAATGAGACAGGTATATTATTAGGTAAGGGTACAAGAGAGGTGGAAGGATCACACTACTTAAATCCTGGGTTATATATTGTTTGTCTATAAATCTCTCTGCTACATCAGTCTTCTCTGTCGATGGAACAGAGTTGAGGGTTAAGAAAGGGAGCCCACAGACAGAAGATGGCTTGGACCAGTAACATACATTTGTTCTATCAGAAAGACACAGAGACAAATATATACATGGCTAATATTTGTAGCTTGCCAATTAACTTGCTGTACAGCTATGGGCTTTATTTGGGCTATGAGTTTATGTGTTTGGGGCAGAAGACACATGGACCAGAATAGTTATTACCAATGAGTGACTGGATTAAGACCTCATAAATATTAAGTGATCATATATATTTAGTGTATCCTCATATGTATGTAATTTGTCATGAATATTTAGTGCCTCTCAAATATTACTCTTGGTCCTTTAATTCCTTTCTATTTATGTTTAACATACATGTGCTCTACTCACTACTACTTGTCTATACTTATCTCTACATCTTATGAGTTTCATTTATCTCACTTATTTTTTTCTTTTCTTCTGCAGCATAACTCAATATTCCCAGTATAACAAATGTACATTATACCTCTGTACATATTTCTTCTTTGTATAGTGATCTTCCACTGGCTTATCCCATAACAAGATCCTATAGCTTTTAGATCTCAGTGGAAATGTCACCTCCTCTGAAAGGCTTTCTCTGATCACCCACCTGCTATAGAATTAAATATGTACCCCTGACCACAAATTTATAGTTGAAACCATAACCCTAATGTGACTATATTTGGAGACAGGGCCTTTAGGGAGGTTAAATGAGGTCATAAAAGTTATCCTTATAAGAAGAGGAAGAAATACCAGATCTCTCTATCCCCTTTTCTACTTTACAGGGATCTAACAAAAAAAGGAAAAGGTATGTGAGTACACAGCAAAAAGCCAGATGTCTACAAGCTAGGAAGGGAGGCCTCACCAGAAACCACCCCTGATGGCACCTTGATCTTGGACTTCTGGCCCCCAGAACTGTAAGAAAATAAATTTCTGTTGCTTATTTTGTGGTGGCAACCTCGGAACTATTTTTACTCACAATACCTCTATCACTGAAGTGTGGACATTTCCTGCTAACAACCAATTCTCCAACTCTCCAGATACCAACTGGCTGTTGAACAATTCAATTCAATTCTGGCACTATCTACCTGGAGTTAGCACCGGATCCCACAAGTTAAAGGGTTCAGTCCCACAAGACTGTCCCCACTACAAATGCCAGTCACAAGTCCCAGGTTGCCAACTGTACTCTGACCACCCACCTATAAAACAAGAGTTCCTACAACTCCCTTCTCAGGTTTGATAATTTGCTTGAACAGTTCACAGGACTTAGGAAAACACTTTACTTACAATTACTAGTTTATTATAATAGATATAGCAGAGAAACAGCCAAATGAAAGAGTAGCATAGGTCAAGGTATTGGGGAAAAGTTGAGGAACTTCCATGGCCTCTCCAGGCATGTCACCCTCCCAGCATCTCCATGTGTCCACCAACCCAGAAGCTTTCCAAGCCCAATCATTTAGGGGTTTTTATGAAGGTTTCATTAAATAGGCATGATTGATTAAATCATTGGCCATTGGTGATCAGCTCAATTTCCAGCCTCTTTTCTCCCCTTGATACCAGGAAGTACGGCTGAAAGTTCCAACCCTCTAATCATGGCTAGGTCTTTCTGGCAACCAACCCCCATCTAGAAATTATCAAGGGGCTCCCAGCAACCAGTTATCTCATTAGCATTCAAAAGACACTCAGCATCTCTCCAGAGATTCCAAAGCTTTTAATGACTGTATTCTAGGAACCTGGGACAAAAACCAAATGTTTATCTTTATTATATTACTCAGCCCTAGAAGACTAATACACCATCTATCAGATCCATCTAAAGTAGGTCTTCACCACACCCATTAATCTTCATCTTATCATAATGTTTACTTCTTCATGCTTTCCATAATTTATCATTATTTGTTATTTGCTTGTTTACTTTCTTTTTACCTGTTTCCACCAAAAACTAGATGCTCTACTATGTTTTGCTCAATTTTGTAGCCTCAGCAAGTTGTCAATGAATATTTATGAATGAAAAGCCCAAAGTATATATTAGCATTTGAAAAAAATCTTATAAATCAGTAAGCCTGGCTCTTGAAAATGATTTTCAGTGTACCTATGTGCCTGAAGCCAAAAAATGTTTTGTGGTAAAATACATGTAAAATAAAATTTACCATCTTAATCATTTTTAAGTATACAATTCAGTGGCATTAAGTCCATTCACATTGTTGTACAAACTATCACTGTTATCCATCTCTAGAACTTCTTCATCATCCCAAACTGAAACTTAATACCCATTAAACAATAACTTCTCTCTCAAATTATTCCAAAAATTAAAACAAAAGGAATGCTTCCAAATTCATTCTGAGGCCAGCATAACCTTTGTGACTTAGTGGTTAGAGCGTTGGCCCACCCACCAAGGATCTCTGATTTAGTTACCCGTCTAGGGCATGTACGTGGGTGGCAGGTTCGAACCGAGCCCCAGTCAGGGCATGTGTGGGAGCCAATCAATTGATGTGACTCTCACATATAAGTCCTAGAAGAAAACATAGGCAGTAAATTCTTTGACATTGCTCTTAGCTGTATCTTTTTAGGTATGTCCCATTGAACAAGGGAAACAAAAGCAAAAATAAACAAATAACACTATAGTAAACTAAAAAGCTTTGCACAGTAAAGGAAACCATCAGCAAAACTAAAAGACAACCTAGTGAATGGGAGAAGATATTTGCAAATAATATGTCTCATAAAAGTTAATACTCAAAATATACAAGGAACTCATATAACCCAACACACATAGACACACACACACACACACACACACACACACACACACACGTACATACACACACACATACACAATGTGATTTAAAAATGGGCACAGGACCTGAATAGACATTTCTACAAAAAAGACAACAGGTGGCCAACAGACACATGAAAGATGCTTAACATCCACCAATCAACATCACTAATCATCAGGGATATGCAAATCAAAATGATAATGAGATATCACCTCACACCTATTAGTATAACAATTATCAAAAAGTCAACAAATAACAAGTGTTGGGGAGGTTGTGGAGAAAAGGGAGCTCTCAGTGTACTGTTGGTAGGATTGGTTTGTTTTGCTTTTTGTTAATCCTCATCCGAAGATAGTTTTTCTTTTTCTTTTTCTTTTTTAAGAGAGAGTGAAAGGGAGGGGGAGAGACAGAGAGAAACACCGATGTGAGAGAGACACATTGATTGGTTGCCTCCCACGTGCACCGTGACCAGGGTTGGGGATCAAGCCTGCAACCAAAGTATGTGCCTAGAATCAAACCTGGGACCCTTTAGTCCGAGGGCTGACGCTCTATCCACTGAGCCAAACCAGCCAGGGCACTGTTGGTAGGATTGTAAATGGGTGCAGCTACTATGAAAAACAGTATGGAGGTTCCTCAAAAATTAAAAATAGAACTACCCTACAATTTAGCAATTCCACTTCTGGGCATTTGTTCAAAGAAAATGAAAACACTATGCACCCCTCTAGGTTGATTGCAGCATTATTTATAATGGCAAAGATATGGAAGCAATCTAGATGTGCGTCGATAGATAAACAAGCGGTGAGTGTATATGTACAATGGAATCTACACTCATAAAAGACAAAGATGCTAATTGACCATACCTTCGCTACCCCCTAAGCCATGCCCACCAGCCAATCAGAGCAACTATATGCAAATTAACCCAACCAAGATGGCGGCCGGCAGCCATGGAGCTGGAGCAAGCAGGAGGCTTGGTTGCCCAGGCAATGGAGGAAGCCAAGCTTCCCGCCTGCCCTGAGCCGGCTGTGGCCTCCACCCATGGCAACAAAGTTTCAATTATAGAAGACAAATAAATCCCAGATACCTGCTTCCAGCCAGCCTCCACTGGGAGCTTGGGTGGCTGGGGGCCGTGGCCAACCTGCAAACAGCCATCAGCCCCTCACCAGGCTGGCTAGGTACCCCAGCAGGACCCCCCACCCTAAAGGGGCTGTGGCCAGCCTGCAAACAGTCATGAGCCCCTCACCCAGGCTGGCCAGGCACCCCAGGGGCACCCCCACCCTGCAAACAGCCATTAGCCCCTCACCCAGGCTAGCCAGGCACTCTTATATAATAAAAGGGTAATATGCAAATTGACCCTAACAGCAGAACAACTGGGAATGACTGGTCACTATGACACACACTGACCACCAGGGGGCAGATGCTCAATTCAGGAGCTGCCTCCTGGTGGTCAGTGCGCTCCCACAGGGGGAGCTCTGCTCAGACACAAGCCAGGCTTGACGGCTGCCAGAGGGATGTCTGATTGCCAGCTTAGGCCCAATCCCCCCAGGGAGCAGGCCTAAACCAGCAGGTGGTTATCCCCTGAGGGGTCCCAGACTGTGAGAGGGCACAGGCTGGGCTGAGGGACTCCCCCACCGAGTGCACAAATTTTGTGCACCGGGCCTCTAGTATTAGTGATAAAAAGGAATGAAATCTTGTTATTTGCAACAACACAGATGGATCTAGAGCAGGGGTGGGCAAACTTTTTGACTCGGCCACAATGGGTTCTTAAACTGGACCGGAGGGCCGGAACAAAAGCATGGATGGAGTGTTTGTGTGAACTAATATAAATTCAAAGTAAACATCATTACATAAAAGGGTACGGTCTTTTTTTTTTTTTTAGTTTTATTCATTTCAAACGGGCTCGATCCGGCCTGCGGGCCGTAGTTTGCCCACGGCTGATCTAGAGGGTATTAGGCTAAGTAAAGTAAATTAGACAAAGAAAGACAAATATCATGTGATTTCACTTACATGTGGAATTTAAACAAACAAAACAAAATAGAAACAGATCATAAAGAGAATAAACTGATGGTTGAGGGAAAGAGGAGGGAGAATGAGTGAAAAGGGTGAAGGGAAATAAGAAGCACAAACTTCCAGTTATAAAATAAATAAGCCATGGTGGGTGTAGTGTATAACACAGTCAATAATACTATAATAACTTTGCATGGTGACAGATGGCTATTGGACTTATCGTGGTGATCACATTTTAAGTATATAAATGTCAAATCACTATGTTGTACACCTGAAACGAATATAATATTGTATACCAACTATTCTGTTATCAGCACCAGAAAAGATGTTATTGGACAGCCCCCTGAGTTGGAAGTAGAGACCTGTCTCCTCCTTGGTTCTTGTTGTCTCTTAAGAAAGATTTCAAACAAGTGACACCATACAGCAGCATTGAAACAAAGCAAGTGAATTTATTAAGGAAGCAAGATGAGCTAATTTATTAATAAACTTGGCATATAGCACAAGTGGGCCACTCAGCTAATCTGAGTGCATGCCGGTGCAGGTTCAAGGGGTGTTATTCCCTTTGTCCTATAGTTTTCAAGGTTCCTCTGCTGGAATCTTGGGTAGCAGATTAGGTTTCAAAGTCACCCTTTTACTTTACTGTGGCTTCTCTTGGAATGTTTGTATACACACCTGGTCATCTTGTTTGGCAAGTCCCAAGGAGGCTGACTTCTTTGTTCAGTGAGTGAGATAAACTCCCATATTTTCCTTCTGCCTTCCCACCTCCTGCCTTAGCTGTTCCAGAGTGATTTAAGCTATGTATTCTCTGAATAGGAGGAGAGGTATTAACTATTTTCTCTTAAGTGTCCTAGGTTGGGGAAGGTAAGGTCTTACTGCAAGCTGGCTGCAAACTGCCCATACTGTTGGTCCTTGTTTAATTTTCTTATCTCAGTTTCCTATTCCACCACCCCAGGAATTTTCCTAGCTTCTAACTATCCTCTCACATATACTATAATAATAATAAAAAAAGAATTGATGAGACCAAAAAAAATGTATGTGCTAAGTGTAGCACCTCTAATCCTACATCATCAAAAGTGCAAATGTAGAAAATGTGTTGCAAGTATTACAAGATCAGTATAATTATGATGAAAATAAAAGCAGAGAATAAAAAATTTGAAATTGGTGAAAAATGACCAGTAAAAGCAAACAAGCAAACTTCCCATTCCTTCCTCCCAGCCTTTGGCAACCACCATTCAACTTTCTGTCTATATGAGTCTAACTACTCTATGCACTTAATATAAGTGGAATCACACAATATTTGACTTTTTGTGTCTACCTTATTTTACTTAGGATGTCTTCAAGGTTCATCCATGTTATAATATGCATCAGAATTTTATTCCTTTTTAAGGCTGAATAATATTTCATTGTATGTACATACCACATTTTGTTTATCCATTCCCCTGTAGATGGACATTTGTGTTGTTCCCACCTTTTGGCTATTGTGAATAGTGCTTTTATAACACTGATGTACAATTATTTGATTCCCTGCTTTCAATTATTTTGAGTATATATCGAGAAGTGAGATTGCTGAGTTATGTGGCAATTCTATCTTTACTTTTTTGAGAAACTTCTATACTGTTTTCCACAGTGACTGTATCATTTTTCATTCCCACTAGAAATGACAAGAGTTCCAATTTCTCTACATCCTCACTAACACTTGTTATTTCCTGGTTTTGTATGTTTGTTTTGGTAATAGATAGCCTAATGAGTGTGAAGTGGTTTCTCACTGCGGGTTTGATTTGCATTTCCTAAATGATTAGTGATATAGATCATCTTTTCATGGGCTCATTGGCCATCTGTATCTTCTTTGGAGAAATGTCTATTCAAGTCTTTTGCCCAATTTTGAATTGAGTTGTTTGTTTTTTGTTGAGCGTCATAGGAGTTCTTTGTATATTCTGGATATTAATCCTTTTTCAGATAAATAATTTTAAAATATTTCCCCCATTCTGTAGGTTGCTTTTTCACACTGATGATGGTGTCCTTTAATGCACAGTTTTAATTTTGATAAAGTCCACTTTACCTATTTTTTCTTTTGTTGCCTGTGATTTTGATGTCATATCCAAAAAATCACTGCCAAATCTGATGTCATGAAGCTTATTTTTTGTTTTCTTCTAGCAACTTTATAGGTTTAGGTCTTTGATCCATTTTGGGTCATTTTTATACATGGTGTAAGGTAAGGATCCAACTTCACTCTTTTCATGTGGGTTTCCAGTTTTTCTAGCACCATTTTTTTGGAAAAACCTATTCGTTCCCCATTGAATGGTCTTGGCACCCTTGTTGAAAACCATTTAATGACTTATTAGAATGATTTATTCTAGGCTCTCTATTCTATTCCATTGGTCTATATATCTGTGTGGCACTGTCTCACTGTTTTGATAATTGTAGCTTTGTAGTAAGGGTTGTAATCAGGGAATATAAGTCCTCTGACTTTGTCCTTCTTTGAAACCAAATTTTTAATCCACTTTCTCAAATTATTCATAGGTGGCTGCCATCTTGGCAACACTGAAAAAAATATGGCAAGTATTTCTAAAAAGAATTAGTCTTCTTCATAAATTCTTGACAAAAAAGAACCTAAAGACAGCAGTCCTAATTTGGAATCAATATATTTCCTTTACTTTCCTTAGCCAAAAGTCTTAAAACAGAATTTGCAGTGGCTTACTCTTGTGTGCAGGCCAGCACTGCCCGCATGGGATATCAACCAAGGAAGACTTCCTGGATTAAGTTTAACTTAGTTAGGTAACTCTTAATTTGTGCTATCAGACTCCATCAGTTTGCCCAGAATACAGAAGAGAACAAACATGTTTAAAACAAGATGTTTTGGATTTTTCTCAGGCCGTGTTGCTGCACTTTCAAGGTTAGACTAATAAAAGCAAAAGTCAGTGAGAGAAAAACCATGACAGAAACTTGCAGGCAAACTCTCAAAATGATGCAGAGCCTTGCTGTTTTGCCTCTAAATGATAAGGAGAGAATCAAGCTTATTTTAGTGTGGTCTCTGAGAGTCTCCAAGTTAGGTTGTGTGGAAGAAAAATTATAGTTTGAAAAACTTCTTGGTATTTTGCTCTTCTCCTAGCAGAGGTAGGGTGGGGTAGTAAGAAAGAATGTTGGACTGTGTCTAAGGAGTTCTGGCTTCCAGTGGGACATTGCCACTAACTTGCTATGGGAACTAAGTCACTGGCTCTCTGAGTTACAATTTCCTCAACTATGTGTTCAAAGAATTGTTGGATTTCTAATCTCTTTACCAGTTCTAATAATATTACAGAAATTTTCATATTTTCCCTAGATATTTCTCTTATTATTCTCTAATTCTTAGAAAATGGTATATAACTGTTATGAGCATTCATGTTTTGTCTGCTGTGCTAAATTGTAAGGTCCTAAAAACATTTCATATTCAGTCTGCTATTCCTCACAATTTAACACTGCAACTGCTACAAGTTAAATAAATATTTGAAGGAATGGAGAATGTGTTGAAATATTTTTGTTTTGCTTTGCAGATTATTTTCCAATAATTGTTTCACTTTTTGGTGAGATAAATATCCTTTAGCCAGGTGATAATAATTATATTACAGTAATGACATCCCCCCTATTTTATAAAATGATTTATGGTTTATTTTATAACATAAAAACCCAGAAAGCATTATGTTAGTATTCTCTTATACTGCTTTTTGGTAAATAACTTTCAGGGAAGATTTCCTATGAACACTTGGCATGGTAAAAGTCTAATGTAACGAATCAGGACTATTTAGCATTACTAGTTAGGACTTCTATAGTTGCAAATGTCAAAAGATCTAGCTCAAACTTGTTCATCCAAAATGGAAAATCTATTTGACTCACGTATCTGAAAAGTTCAGGCTTGGCTGAATCCAGAGCTGAATGACGTCATTAGGACTTAGTCTTAACTCTTGCCATTTCTTTTGCTTGTTTTTTCTCCGTTGACTTAAATCTAAGGCCAGCTCTTCACTTATGGCTATTCACTAACAGCTCCAAGCTTATATTCTATCCTCTAATATTGGTGTTAGGACAGTGTCTCTTTCAGAACAGTTCTAATGACTTCCAGAGTTGAGTTTTATTGTTTGATTGGGTCGTGTGTGGGGATGTGCCTACACTTGTCATTATTCTAGGAATAATACACTGATTCGCTAGGACTGGGTTATGTGCCCAGATTGGTGTCCACAGGTAGCATGTACCGTATCTCCTCCTTAACCTCTTTGACTTAGAAAGATGGTAGGGTGGCTCCCTGTTGGAAAACTTAGGACTATGAAGCAGAAAAAGGTACAATGGATAATGGGCAAGAAAGAACAGTGGGAATCCACAACAAAATTAACAAAAAAAGAGGTCCTAGTTATGCAAAACAAAACTATCTTAAGTCTGTTTATATACAAACTAGAGGCCCGGTGTATGGATTTGTGCATGGGTGGGGTCTGGCGGGCCCACCCCAATGGGGGGGGGGCGACTGAGTGTGGGGCTGGTTGCAGGGAGGGGCCTCGGGCTGTTGGCCAGCCAGTCCCACCCCCTGATTGAACTCCCAGTTGAAGGGACAATTTGCATATTAGCCTTTTATTATATAGGAAGATTAACTAAGAAATCAACTTTAAACACAAATTCATTTCTAATGTCTACTACCATTTGAGCTTTATGATATAGCTTCGAATATGGTAAACATTTTTTTAAAAATATATTTTATTGATTTTTTACAGAGAGGAAGGGAGAGGGATAGAGAGTTAGAAACATTGATGAGTGAGAAACATCCATCAGCTGCCTCCTGCACACTCCCCACTGGGGATGTGCTCGCAACCAAGGTACATGCCCTTGACCGGAATCGAACCCGGGACCTTTGAGTCCGCAGGCCGATGCTCTATCCACTGAGCCAAACCAGTTAGGGCTGAATATGGTAAACATCTTAATAAAAAAGCAAACTCATGTCAGTTATCATTTACATTTGGCTGCAAATGACAGATCTAACTACAGTGGCTTAAACAGATAAGGGTTAATATTTAAGAAGTCCAGAGGCAGGTTGTTGCTAGCATTGGTTTGGTGCTTTATGAATGCTAAGTCTCCTGATATTTTTTTCTGGCCCCAAATGGCTGCTTTAATTTTGGCCTTTATGTTCAGGTTTGCATTAGAAGGAAGCAGGTAAGTACAAAAGGATAAGAACTGCTTGCTGTATTTATTTTTTTCTGTATGTTTTTTAAAAAAAATATTTTTATTGATTTCAGAGAGGAAGGGAAAAGAGAGAAACATAAATGATGAGAGAGAATCCTTAATCAGCTTCCTCTTGCACGCCCCCTACTGGGGAGCAAGCCTGCAACCTGGGCATGTGGCCTGACTGGAATTTAACCGTGACCTCCTAGTTCATAGGTCGACAATCAACCACTGAGACACACCAGCTGGGCTTTCTGTGTGTGTTTTAAAGAGTATAACCAACACTTCTACATACTAGTATATCTTATTTATCATATGGCCACATATTTCTTCTGTGGAGGCTGAGAAATACAGTGTTTTAGTTTACCTCGAATTAAACCATGCTGTAATGGTAGGAAAAAGGAGTTAAATGGATATTGGATGACTGGTCAGTTTGAGCTGCTATAACAAAATACCAAAACTGGGTGGTTTACACAATAGATATTTATTTCTCAGTTCTTGAGACTAGGAAGCCCAAGATCAAGATGCTGGCTGATTTGGTTCCCTGGTGAGTGCATTCTTCCTTGGCTTGCAAATGGCCCCCTTCTTGCTATGTCCTTACATGGCAGAGAGAGAGAGAGAGGGTTTCTCTTATAAAGAAACTCATCACATCATGGGCCCCACCCTCATGACCTCATTTAAACCTAATTATATTATAGCTCCACATACCATCACATTAGGTGTTAGAGCTTCAACATACAAATTTGCAGGTGACATATAAAATCAGTCTACAACATTCTATCCCTGGCCCCCCCAAATTCCTGTCCTTCTTGCATGCAAAATACATTCATTCAATCCTAACAGTTCAAAAAACTTAACTTTAACTCAAAGGTCTAAAGTTCAAATCTCATCTAAATATCTAAATCAGATATGGGTGCTACAGGGAGGTATGATTCATCCCGAGGCAAAATTCCTCTCCAGCTGTGATTCTATGAAACCAGATAAATTATGTGTTTCCAAAATACAATGGTGGGACAGGCAAAGGATAGACATTCTCATTCCAAAATGGAGAAATTGGAAGGAAGAAAAAGCTGTCAGATTGCACAATTCCAAAACCTGGTAAGACGAATAACATTAGATCTTGAAGCTTCAGAAAGATCCTTTTTGGTTCAGTGCTCTGTTTTCCAGACCTACTGGGGGAGGCGGGGAGTGGACTTGCTTCTACAGCTCTGCCAGGTAGGGTTGTACTCCCAAACCCTGTCGTCCACCATCCCAGCCCCCAAGGCTGTATGAAGGTGGCTACTGTCTGGATGGTTGAATGTGAATGAACAGCTACAAAACACACACAGAGCACACATGCGCGTGGGCATGTGCGCACGCGCAGACACACACACACGCGCGCGCGCGCGCGCGCGCGCGCACACACCCTTCCCCTCCTTGAAACTGAGGAGGCAGCCTGATGATCTATAAATCACCTTTGTGGTCATTTTTCCTTCTTCTTAAAGAATAGCACACATTTTCAGCTGTGTAGTTCTATGGTCCAGTCCTGTAGGATCTAAGAAGTCTGACAGCCTTCCTTCATTTTCTGCTGGGGTGGATGATAAGGTCTATGGTTCACACCCATACTAACCTCCTTATCAACCTGTTAGGTCACACCCTTAATGTTCTCTTCAGAACAACCTTTATTATTTCTTGCAGTATGAACAGAGTGAGACTATTACAAATCTTTAAGTTCTGGTTCACTTTCACTTAACAATTCCTTCTTCAATTCATTTCTCTCTTCCTGTGTTTTACTGTAAACAGGAAGAATCCAACTGCTCCTGCAACACTTTGTGTAGAAATCACCTGAGCTAACTAACCAATTTTATAGTTTGCAAGTTTACTTTCTACAAAACACTAAAATATAGTTCAGCCAAGTTCTCTGGTCACTTTTTAACAAAGATCACCTTTTTATCCACTGTCCAATAACATGGAGAGTTCACCGGAATGGCTTTTACTGCCCCTATTTCCACTAACATTCTATTGATGATTATTTATGTAGTTTCTAAAAAGATGTATAGGCCCTAGCCAGGTAGCTCAATTAGTTAGAGCGTTGTCCCAGCACACTAAGGTTACAAGTTTGATCCCTGGTCAGGGCACATACAAGAATCAAACAGCGAATGCATAAATGGGTGGAACAACAAATTGATGTTTCTCTCTCTCCCCTCTCTCTCTCTCTCTCTTTCTACCTCCCTCTCTCTCTCTATCTCTGAAATCAATAAATAAAAAATTGTTTTAAAATAAATAAGAAGATGTATAGGCTGAGAAGTCCCATGGTCTATAAGCAGCAAGCTGGAGACAGAAGAGCCAATGGTATATAGTTCCTGTCCAAGTCCAAAGGTCTGAGAACCAGGAAACCTGAGTTTGAGTCTGAGTCCAATGGCAGAAGACCAATGTCCCAACTCAAAGACACTAAGCAGAGAGCTTATTCTCCCTTACTCAGCCTTTTAGTTCTATTCAGGCTTCCATGGATTGCATGAGGCCTACCCACACTGGGGAGGGCAATCTGCTTACTCAAGTCTACCAATACAAATGTTAATCTCACCTAAAAACACTCTCATAGGCTCACCCAGAATAATAATTAACCAAATATCTAGGTACTCCATTGCCCAGTCAAGGTGACACATAAAATTAACCATAACAGTGACACTGCAGTTTCTGCCACAAAGATATTAGTGGAAACATTTTAATTTCTTTCTCTTGAGTTTCAGCTGTTTTGTTTTATACACACACACACACACACATATATATATACATATATATTTACATATATTTTTTTAAAATATATTTTATTGATTTTTCACAGAGAGGAAGGGAGAGAGATAGAGAGCCAGAAACATTGATGAGAGAGAAACATCGATCAGCTGCCTCCTGCACATCCCCCACTGGGGATGTGCCCGCAACCCAGGCACATGCCCCTGACCGGAATCGAACCCGGGACCCTTCAGCCTGCAGGCCGACGCCCCATCCACTGAGCCAAACAGGTTTCGGCTACATATATTTTTTAACTGCATCCCAGTTTCTTTTTATTTCTTTTTTGTTGTTTTCCTTTTTTTTTTTTTTAAGTATGGAAGCTCAAGTATGAGATGTAGATTTTTATTTTAAAGCTTTACAGAAAAAAACAAAAACAGAATAAAACAAAAAACTCCTTTTACATTCCACAAAAATTGACAGAAAAGCACCTAGCCAGAAGAGCAGATCGGTCTGAAGACCCCACCCTGCACACCCCATAACATCCTCTTGGTGGGACAGGGGATAGTCGGTGTGGGACAATGCTGAGGGTCACCTCTCCTTTCTCCCAGACCTGTCCCCAGTCCTCCCACCCCCAACTCCAAGCAACTCCCAAATACATGTGGAATCAGATTTCTAGTTTTTCTTTTATCTTTCACACACCACAGTTATTTCATAATTTTTTTGTTTTAATTTTTTTATACCAATGTAACTAAAAGGTGGGAGGGAAGAGGAGGCAGACAGTGTATTTTATGCCTATAAATGGGTGGTGGTGGGGGACATGGGGCTGGGCAAACAGAATACATACAGTTGATATGGAAACATCAAGGTTTTGTGTGTTTTTTTTAAGGAAGTATGATCAGTATTATCAGGAAGCATATGTATAATGTTTAATCACAGTGGTGTAGCAAGTTCGTGTGTGTGTTTTTTTTAATTTTCTTTCTTTTTTTTTTTTTTGAGAGAGAGGAAGGGAGAGGTTAGAGAGATAGAAATATCTGAGCGAGAAAAACATCATTGATTGGCTGCCTCCTGCGCCCCACTCCCCGCCCCCACAGTGGGTTGAGCCCGCAGCCCTGACCAGGAATTGAACCAGTGGCCTCTTCATTCCTGGGTCCACACTCAACCACTGAGCTAAACTGGCCAGGCGGAAACATTGAGGTTTTTTGGGTTTTTGTTGTTTTTTTTGAAACACTGAGTTTTGATAGCAAAACGTGGTGGGGAAAGCAGGCCTTGGAGACAGAGACAGGTGTTTATCAGCTTTGTTCTCAGGGTTTGATGGCCCCATACAGGTCGGTGACACAAATTACTGTGTGATCTGTGTGTGGGGGAGTGGGGTGGGGGGGAGGAAGGACAAGAGAAGGGAGCAGAGTTGTGTAAGAAGGGAATCTAAGGAGTGCATAGCATGTCCGGTTAGGGTGAAGCAGAGGTTTTACAATTGCTGCTTTCTCTTCAAAGCATCCAAGTCATTCTTAAGAGCTTCTTGTTTTGATTTGTCTGTAAAAGTCTGCACAGACCTCAGCCCATTGATGATGTCCTTTGTTTTTCCAAAGCAGATCTCATTCAGCATACTTCGGATTTTGTTTCCCATACCCTCTACAAGCGCCCGATATTGGCTATGTGTGGCGAGCAGTGACTCAGTTTCATCTTTCTCCATCTGTAAGGCTGCCTCCGAGGTTCATGGTGCCAGAGCCAGATTTGTTGGTTTGTAGCCACAGCATTGCTAAGGAGGTCAGCTTCTGATGGGTGGTGCAACCATTGGTTTCTCCTGCACTTCCACCACATGGTTGGAATCCCAGCAGCCTCTGATCTTTTATCCATCTCCAGCCTTCTTATGAGGATCACCCCAGCAAAGCCATGATCCAGATCCCATAGATAGACAGATGAGATGCCGCCTTCGAAATACAGATCTTGATACTGGTCAAAGGCATTGTTGGCTTCCACTTCCAGCTTTCTCACCTGAGCAGAACGAATGCCCCATCTTCCATCTCCTATAGATGGTGACCTATAGGAGTTCCCATCTCTGTTGTAGTCACACAAAAGGTAATCCTTTCCCACCATTTTCTCAGACGATGTTCAGTGTCTGGTTAACAGAAGACAGATCTTCACTTAGACTGGGACCAGGTCAATCAGGTCAATCTCAATTTGCTGTAGAGGCAGGTGCCTCATTAAATCCAAGGCACAGTTCAGCTGCTGATCATTCATGGTGGTGATGGTGGCGGAGCCCCGGCTCCCAATTACCCAGGTGTCCAGCTAGTTACATAGATATTAAGGATAAAATAAATGTTTGATTCCAAACAAAAAATGTCTCCTTTGTCAAGATATTTTTTTATCAACTCCAGTGTTTTTTATTTTGCAAATAATTTCTAAAAACAGAATCATTTATTATATTTTATTTTATGACCTACCTTTTTCTACTTGAATTATATACTTTAAACATTTTTTCTGCTATAAAATGGTCTTCTATGACATTTTTAGTGATTGCATAACAGTCTATTGAATGGATACATGATATTTTTCAGTCAATCCTCTATTGTTGGATACATAGGTGGTTTCCAATTTTTCACAAGCTATGCAACTCTATTACACCCTTGTTATCTCTTTTTTTAAATCCTCACCCAAGGACATGTTTTTATTTATTTTAAAGAGAGAGGAAGGGAGGGGGGAGAGAGGGAGAGAGAGAGAGAGAGAGGAGAGAGAGAGAGAGAGAGAGAGAGAGAAACCTTGTGAGAGAGAAACTTCAATTAGTTGGCTCCCATATACCCCCTGACTGGGGTTTGAAACTGTAACCAAGGTATGTACCCTGACCAGAAATTGAACCTGAAACCTTTTCAGTGTATGCTTTTGTCAACTGAGTCACCCAGCCGGGGCACCCTTCTTATCTCTTAATGTTTAGTTACAAAAGCAATATATGCTCTTTCTAAATAATAATACAATATAGAATTGTGTAAAATAAAAAGCGAAGTTCCCTATTTCTATTCACCAGCACTTTTATTTCCCAGCATTTCAATTCCCCATGGGGCAACCACTGTTAATAGTTTACTGTGTACCCTTCTGAATGCTTTTATTTTCTGACTCCTTTTTTTTTCTTTCCTTCCATTCTATTAACCTATAGCCTTCTGTTTTCTGCTCTTTTCATGCTCAGATTCAAGCAGCCTCTTTACTCTTCTTATTTGCTGGTTAGTCTGGGAAACTTGACAAGCATATCTGTTAGAATTATGTGTAAATTCAGACAAAATAACTTCTGAGCAAAGGCCTCACATCTCTCTGATTAAAGAGCATAAATTTCACTGGTTACCTTTTCTGTTTTGCATTTCGACTGCTAGTAGGCCTATTAAAACTGCCCCCTGGCACTCCCAGAGTCAGATAGTTGGAAAAGTAACCTTCAAATAATTGAGGTGTTGCTATCTTTACTTTTCATAAGCTAAGAGTAAAGTACATTTAAGAAACATTTCTGTTAACTTTTCATGTGTTCATATAACTGACCATGAAAGAAAAATTCTATCAAATAGAGAACAGCAATTAGATATTTTATTTTAATGTATTGACTCATTCATTAACTATTTACTGAGTGTCTGCCATGTGCCAGGCACTATATAGATATTAGGAATGTAAATATAAAAAAACAAAGCTCTTGCCCGGCCAGTATGGCTCAGTGGTTGAGTGTCAACATTTGAACCAGGAGGTCACAGTTCGATTCCCAGTTGTGGCACATGCCTGGGTTGCCGGCTCAATCCAGGGCGTGCAGGAGGCAGCTAATCAATGATCTCTCTCATCATTGATGTTTCTCTCTCTTCCTCTCCCTTTCTCCCTAAAACCGTTAAAATATAGCATATATATATGCTCTTTACCTTCTTTTTTTTAAGCTCTCACAAGCACTATTAAGGAAGCACCAAACAGTGTATTTTATTGTCTTCTTTGCCTGGATCCTCCCTTTAAAATCTGCATTTGAGCATTTTGTCTTTGAGGCATGTGGCAATAAATTTAGTCGTCTGTTGATAACACATTGGTACTTGAGCCTCTGCACATTTCTCTGTGTATTTTCTCTCCATTACAAGTGTGGTTATGGCCCAGCAGCTGCAGTAGCATTTAGCTTTAGAGCAAAAGGGAAGTCCTCTGGCTACCCAAGTAGGTGGATATCTCAGGTATTTGGACTCCCTTCAGGTCCTTTTGGTTAAACTTAGTCCAGAGATTTGGCGTGGCAATTCACAGCATTATCTAAGGCTCACACTCTTTTACTTTCTTTCTTTCTTCTTCTTTTTTTAAACTACAAAAATTGCTGAAATGCCAGGAGTTTGGTTAGAAATGAGTAGGGAAGTTTGGCATGTTTTTAATCCTGTGCTCAATGTTGTTGGTAATATTAGAAGAGCAGCGGAGCCATGAATCCAGTCATGCTCTTGGCTAAAGCAGCCTACCCGGACTTAAGCGCTCCTCAAATGAAAAAAGACCCAGGGCTTTAGTTGACAGTAAATGCAACCTGAGCCAGTGATGTGACCTGGCTGCCAGAACAAGCAAATGTGATCTGAACCAGCATTAATAGAAGGCTGGTGGCTGGGACAAGTAAGGTAATAGTCCCAGAGTACACTCTGCAGTGGTCAGATCACACCTGGAAGATGGTGTTTCCTCCTGGGCACTGCATTTTAAGAGTGATGTGGACAAGTTGGAGTATGCCCAAGTTGGGCAACAGGATGATGAATGGCCTAGAAACTATATCCTTTGAGGAACAGTTGGAGAAACTGAAGTAGTTTCCCCTGGAAACTAGAAGGCATGAGGATGTGGGATAACCATTTTCAAATATTCGCAGGGCTATCATATAGAAGAGTTGGACTCCTCTGTGTAATCTCAGCAAACACAACTTAGGCCAGTGGGTGTACATTACAAAGTGGCTGATCTTGTCCCCATAAAAGGAAGAATTTTCTAGCCCTTATGAACATCCAGAAAATAGCAGCTGTGTAAGGTAGTGACTATACCTTAATAAGGGGTGTTAGGACGGTGGCCGGCTGACTGAACTTCAGACCATTCATGAATAGGATGGGAGGTTTAGAAAGATGACCTGATCCAAGCTTCTTTCACAGTCAAAGGTTCTAATAACGAAACATTAAGAAGTAAAAAAAACAAAACAAAAATTACTGCTTTTTCTCTTAGACCCCATACAAGCATTAACCACAGAAATTATGTTAAAATTGATGCTAAGGGCAAATACCAGTTATGAAGTTGGAAAGCAAAAAATCCATAGGAACTTTTCTGTTTTCCCTGATGGTTGTGAATTTTGTTTTAGTAGCGTTTGTTTGTTTGTTCTAACTGAATGAAAACAGGCCGATGCTTTATCCACTGAGTCAAACCGGCTAGGACTATGCTCCTCTTAATATGTTGTTTGCAGGACACTATATTTTGATAAGATTACTCTTAATCCAAGATTATAAAGCAGCATTTTGGGGAATAGCAATCTGTATCCACATGTCAAACAACCAGCTCTGTTGTGGAACAGCTGGTGTTTAACGTTCATTAACCGTTAATAATGAGGTGGCATAGAGAAAAATGTGTGCATTGGGATAGTGTGGCCCTTCCCGACAATCGGTGAAGTAAGCAGGCTGGAAATAATTATTCCTATTTTATTCAGCACCTAGTATGCTAAGAATAAACTGCACTAGTTCATCTTATGTCCTAAAGAAAGTCTATAGCAAACATTACCATTGATGGCTGAGGATACTCGTACTTGACTCTCTTCTTGAAAACAGGGATGCTAACAGTTGCTTCAAATAAAAATCCTAAGGATGTGAACAGAACAATGTTTGCTAAATAGGGTAGATTTGACTGGACAGTGCGGCAAAATGCTTAGGAGCTCTGGCTGTCAGAGACCTGGGTTTAAAATTTTTGTTCTGCCACCTACTGCCTGTGAAATCACGGTCATCTCAGGAAGCCTCAGGGTCCCTATCAGTACAATGGGAACAATAATAATAGGTTTTGCCTTTTTTGGCTGTTGTGAGGATTAGATAGAATAACGTGTGTAAAGGCACGAACACGGTGCTGTTTTTAAAAATTACATTTATTGTGAGTTAATATCCAGTTTATTACGCATTTTTTAAAATTGGGTATTATTGTGTGTTTCCTATTTACTTTCACTGTGCAGATTATACTTAGCATAGTAGGTGCTGAATAAATCCTAGTCAGTAATACCATGCTGGACCAACAATCAGTAACAATTCAACTGAGCAAGTCAAGAGCTTCCTGGGTGCCCAGCCCAGTACTAGTCCCTGAGAATACAACGCTGCCTGAAACTGGGCCCTTGCTAAGAGCGATGCACAGGTTGCTGTGGAGGCCTACCTGCCGTTCCAGAAAGGTCTGGAGATGTTGTTGTGCGTATTGAGTGACTCACAGGGATCCAAGCCAAGACAGGTGGGAGGGGCCTTAGTAGAGAGAAAAAGCTGAGTGAGGGCTCAGAACTCCTACATCAGCAGACTGTTTTGAGTCAACTGTTAAGCTAGTCATGCAACCTCTCAGAACCCGTTTCCTTATCTATAAAGAAATAAATAATGAGGTCTACGTCCTAGCCATGATGCGAAGACTCAGTGAGGTGACCTTTGTAAAGTACTTGCTTGGCACATCAACTGGCACAGAATAAGTGTTCAATGTTTGTTACCATTACCATTGTTTTCATTTAATTTAATAATACCTTATAATTATGGCCGGGATCATTCCAATTCATTCCTTAGTCGCTGGACTGCGAAGGAGGGTGCCAGGACTCATAAGCCACCGTTCAGCCTCGAAGAGCTTTAAGACAAGGCGGCCGGCGCCTGATTCATAATCCAAGTCAAGCGCCGGCGTGACGTCCCCACGTCCGCGAGGTGCAGGGGCGGGACCGCGCGGAGCAGGGCTCCCAGGGTCA
>NW_005360187.1:2701582-2721945 GCF_000412655.1 Myotis brandtii | reverse complement strand
ATCGGGGCGGGCTGCGGTCTGTTGGCAGTTCCCCTGGGAGCATCCTGGGCTGCGGCTGGGGGTGAAAAGTTCTCTCAAGGCCCCTCCTAAACACTTGCTGTTTTTTGTGTGTGTTTTTGTTTTGTTTTTGTTTTTTTAACCCGGTGTCACCAGAATAACTGACATGGTTAGCGGCACCTGGAGGAGGCTGCAGGCGGGATGTTTGGGACTTTTTCAAGAAGCAAACAATGCCCTTGACATATGGTGAAATATAATAGCCAAGCTTCTTACAACATACTTCTTTTTAGACTAAGAGATTGTTTTGGTTATTCACAGTAGTAACTCTTAGAGCATTTTAGTGAGCCTGAGCCGAAAGGCATAGCATGCATTTTCTCATTTTCCTCCTTTTGTTCCTCACTTCTGTTATTTCTTGATGTTGCTTCTGAAGCAGTCGGCCTGAAAGCTAATATGAAGAAGAACATAGGGAATATCTTTTGCTTGTGAATCTGTCAAATTTCCTATCTGTATGGCACCTTACTGAAAGGCCTTTGAATCTTAATCTGTTCTTGACATTGTTTAGGGTACTTTATGTAGCATAGGAGATTGCTTGTCTTTATGTGTCCAAGAAAAACTTTATCAGAAGGTTGTAGGTTTGAGATTTTCTTTTTTTGGTAGTGATGCCATTGTAGTGCACCATCTCATTTTTACTTCAGTGACATGAGTTGGCTAGGAAAATTGGCCAGGGAGGTTTTTCTTAATTCGAAGATACTGCTTTTGTATACAGCCTGTCTTCTCTATGTTTTATCATTATGTAGTTCCATACACGGTTTCCACAAAGATCTAGGCATTATGCTGGTTGCTGGGCATACAAATATGAACTATTTGCTCTAAACTATGTTTGTGGATTGAGACTACAATGTAGGGAAGAACCAAGAATTAATCACAGTAGCAGATAGGGCCAAATGTGGTGCCTGGCACATATGGTGTTCAATAAATAGTTGCTGATAGAACGAGTGAGTACAGGAACAATTCTTTATCTTATTGAGATAGAAACAACTGGTTCCCAAAGAATTTGAAGAAGAGATTTGTAAACCATCTATTGACTATATTGACACATTAACCTGAAATTATATGTGTAGCAAACTACAATTTAACCAGAAAACAATGGTTTGGGTTGTCGCAGTTTATTGCATTTTTATATAGCTATAGGAGATCTTTTGGGACTTTTATCATTTGGGACATCTTTTTAACATGAGTATGTTTTTCTGACCAAATAAAGAATACTTAGCATAATTGAGGTGCTACAAAAATGTGGATCATTAAAGGTCTTATTTTGAATTTCATTTTCCATAGTATGTGCTATTGCAGAGTTTTCTTTAGGTCAGTTATTCATAATTTTTTTTGCATTCTGAAACTTTAAAAAAAATATATGATGAACTTTATGAACTCTCTCCATTAGGAAAATGCTTACTAATGCAAAATTATGTATTTGTTTCTATGTACTTTCTGGGGGTTATCAATGGACCTTATAGTCCATTGTCTCTAGATTAAGAACCATTGATTTTAGAAGGTGTAGGATGAGAGTGGGGAAGATTCCCTAATGAAGGATCCAAAGACAGATAAACACATTAAGTGAGATACAACACAACAATTTTGTTTTGTTTTCCTAAGAAACATAGAACATTGCATTTTGCCACTTTTAAAGAAAAAGGAACACAGATTAGAAACTAATATAACAAAATAGTTGAAAAACACATAGTATTTTACCTTTGTATTATGGCCCTACCCAGGCCAAAAATGGACAGGAGGAGTGGCTATAATGGGATAAGAAGGTGTGTGTAGCCTGGCTGGTGTGCTCAGATCTATGAACCAGGAGGTCATGGTTCAATTCCAGGTCAGGCACATGCCCAGGTTGTAGGCTCAATCCCCAGTAGGGGTGTTCAGGAGGCAGGCAGTTAATGATTTTCTCTCATTAATGATGTTTCTACATCTCTCCCTCTTACTTCCTCTCTGAAACAAATAAAAATACATATTTTTTAAAAAGGTGAGTGTAGAATTGTGTTGGAGAAGTGACATATAGTAGTCCATCTCTACTTCCTATAAAGCACAACCATGGGGACTCAAAAGGAAAATTAGTTGAAGAATAGGTAAAAACTAAGCTTGGACAATAATATCCTAGATTACCTACCTGTGCTATAAAAAAACATAGTCATTGAATCTTAGGCCTGAGAGACTTAAGAATCTGTTCTGCCAAGACAAAAAATACCATTTGCAGATTTTAAACAAATGCATGAACAGTGCCACTTATTTAAGTTTAAATCCCTACTAAAGTGACTATAGAATATTGATTAGGAACTCTAGATTCTAGAGCTGGTTTTAATCTGTGTGACTTTGGGTACACTACTTTGCTTGTCTGAGCCTGGTGCTGCTCCTCTGTAACAGGATAACAGTACATTTGTCGTGGCATTGTGAGAATTAGGTAAGTTAATGTTTGCAAAGCATTTGAAATAGCATTTGGGACCCAGTAAGGCTTATGTAAGCATTTAGAGTCCCTTTTTCTTTTTTAAACTATATTTTTATTGATTTTGGAGAGGAAGTAAGAGGGAGAGAGAGATAGAAACGTCAATGAGAAAATCATTGATCAGCTGCCTCTTGCACGACTCTCCACTGGGAATGGAACTGTGACCTCCTGGTTCATAAGTCTTTGCTCAACCACTGAGCCACACTGGCTGGGCGAGAGTCCCCTTTTCATTTTTGATGGGGAGAACCCCTCACTTTTTGCTTTGTGAAAATGAAGCCTTTGGACTTCAGTTTTCTTACTTGTAAGATGAAGTTGAGTTACTAGAATCAGTACTTTTTTCTTTCTTTTTTTTTAAGTAGGGGAATATTTTCCCCTGTGTAAATAAAGACCTGGCTAATCTGGTTGAAATGTTGCCTGTGTGTGTATATTTGGTTATAAGCAGCAGAAACTAAGCTACAGCTCAAGCAGAAAAGGGGAACTTGCTGTAAGGCTACAAAGGTGTTTTAAGATAATCCAACGCACAAACCTAGTGGGGCTTCAGAAAATGGCTAGAGCCCAGAACCAAGCACACATCTTATTTATGCTCTTGTTTTATGGATTTTGTTCATGCTTTATGCTCCCTGCAAACTGACTTCCTCTACTTCTGTGATATTATAGTGAAGTTGCCCCTTTCAGCCACTTCAATGGAGAGTGAATTTCACTCTCCTTCCAAACACTAGAGGAAGGTACTCAGGCCTGGTTTGGGGCAGATTATCACTCTGATACAATCAGCTGAAGACCTTGTTGCACAAAATGTCAGGGTGGGGGGGACCCTGTCTGAGTGAAGGAGACAGTTGGGGGCAGGGTGTCTTTGGATGTAGAAGAGCCGGCAAAAGGTACAGACTGCAGGAGGTGTACTTAGCTTCTTTTTTTCCCTCTGAAGTGGCCCTGAAACATCATCAGAGAATCCAAGTGTCCTGTGGAATAGGTTTGAAAGTCTCTGGATTTAAAATAGTCTCTGTTACTTCTAGATCTGAAATTACCTGATTATCTAGAAAAGCCTTAATTATCTCAATACAGAATTGCCTTATTTACTCAAGTTCCCCTCCCCCCCATTGAGTAATAATATGCTCATTGTTGAAAACTTGGCAAGAAAAAAAATTATAAACACTAGAAAACATCACTCATTAAGAAACAACTGCTATCAGTATTTGGCATTTTTGTTAATGCTTTTTTTCCCCTTTACATATTTTGTATCTGTCAAGGATTAATTTGATTGTTAGTAACAGAAACCCTGCAGAATAAATTTAAGCAAAAAGATTGATTGTGAGAAGTCTCTTGGGACACAGTTACAGGAAACAGGAATGAACCTTATGGAATTTGGAAAGCCCCAGGCTTTTTTGCCTTTGTTTCTGGAGCTGTGTGGTCTTTTGTCTCTGCTTTTCTTTGCATGTCTTGTTCCATTCTCCATGCCGAGGGTGGTTTCCTCTGCAAGTGTCTCAGTTTCAGCTCCCAGGTTCTACTTGACTTTGGGTTACCCTGGTACTGATTTTAGCCACTCTACTCTTATTCTGGAATCAGACTGAAGTGTATCTCTAGTGGAATATCCGATTGGCTCAGAATGGGTTAAGTTCTCTGTTTTGTTCAGTGAGCTGTAATCAGGAGATAAGGTCTCAGTAACAGTAGTGGCTACTTAAGCTCACTGCTGCAGAAGGCAGGAAGGAGACACTTTCAAAGCATGGGCTGTAAAAGTCTGCTTTTATTGATAAACGTTCTTATAAACAATTTGCCAGATCATTGAAGAGTCTTCATAAATATAATTTTATGGACCATAATTTATTAAACCATTTTCCTTAATTTGGATATTTAGTAGTTTCCTTTTTTAAAAAATATTTTTTTATTGATTTCAGAAAGGAAGGGAGAGGGAGAGAGATAGAAATATCAGTGATGAGAGAGAATCATTGATTGGCTGCCTCCTGCACGCCCCACACTGGGGATCAAGCCCACAATCCAGGCAGTGCCCTGACAAGAATTGGTGACTTCTTGGTTCATAGGTTGTCGCTCAACCAGAGTCACGTCAGCTGGGCAACTTCTGTTTTTTTGAGTCATTGCCTGTTCCCCCTTATCCTCTAAGCAGGGTGGAGCCTGGAGTAGTCACCAATTTTCTTTATCTTAGCAGTTTCTGTTTATTTTTCTGAGAAGAATAAAGAGAATTATATGAAGGGTTGTTTCTTTCACTCTTTAACTGAGTGATCTGTAGTCCCAGTATTTGATCATCAGCAAGTTTACTCTTTTAATTGAAATGGATGTTATGTGTAATTGTATGTTGCTGTACTGTCTCACTGAATCATCTGTTCAGCAGGTATTTATTGGGCACTGCTATGTTCTAGAGATAAAGCCTTGATCATTCCCTCATCATCAGGTGGCAATTTAGCAGGGAAGGTAGGCTATTTAACAGTGAGTGCTTTGGTAGGAGGATATTCAAGGTACTCATAATAGCCTTTAAATTCCCTTGTGAACTAGTAGCACTTCATAGTTCTGTGATTTGAGAATTAAAGCTTTAGTGTCCTCTTGAGCTTCTTAGGCTCCCAGATTTTACAAAGGCTTCTTTGGTGTTACTAATCTCTAATTCTGTTATGAAATTGTATAATCCCAATCTGGAGATAATCTGGGGCATACTCTTGTCCAGTTAGTCCTGTCACAAGTACTTTATATGTTTGTATTTACTAAGATGCCTAATGTAAAACATGGACAATTATATATAAACTTTATTCTTTTTAAAAAATATATTTTATTGATTTTTTACATAGATGAAGGGAGAATAGAGATTTAGAAACATCGATGAGAGAGAAACATCGATCAGCTGCCTCCTGCACACCTCCTACTGGGGATGTGCCCGCAACCAAGGTACATGCCCTTGACTGGAATCGAACCTGGGACCTTTCAGTCCGCAGGCTGACGCTCTATCCACTGAGCCAAACTGGTTAGGGCTATTCTTTTTTGAGAGAAATGCTTCACTGTCCATTTCATATTCAAATTGATCAAGCTTTTCCTGTGGCATAATTTACCTTCAATCTTGAGAGAGCTGGAATCTTAGACTGAGGCCCAGCCTGTTCTAATACTGTGATGTCAAGTCATTTTTTCTACTTTAAAAATAAGTAAATAAATATTTTCATTTAAGTATAACATACATAGAAAAAAGTACACAAATCCTACGTCTGTAGTTTAATGAATTTTTATAAAGTGAACATACCATGACACTACCATGGGTTTAAAAATACCCTGGATATTATCGCTGCCCCAGAAATTTCCCTTCTTTCAGTTATGACTCATTCCCTTTTCCCCTTCAGCCCCTGGCAACCACTAATTCACTTTCTGTTTCAGATTCGGTTATTCTGTACATTTCATAAGAATGGATATTGTGCGTTTTGTGTCTGGCTTCTTTCACTTAGTATAAGGTTTTCAGGGTTCATTCATATTGTATGTATTTAGTACTTCATTCCTTTCTATGGTTGAATTTTATATCAATCTAGCAGGGAGGGTAGACCATTTAATAGTGAGAATGGATGTACTATATCACATTTTGTTTATCATTCAATGGAAATAAGGATTATTTCTACTTTTTTGGCTATTATGAATAATGCTGCTTTGAACATTCATTCACAAGTTTTTGTATGAACATGTTTTCACTTCTCTTGGATATATACCTAAGAGTGAAATTGCTGGGTCATATGGTAACTATGTTTACTAAATTGTCATCCACTATGGCTGCATTTTCACATTTTCATCAACAATATATGAAGGTTCTAATTTGTCCATATTCTGTCAGCACTTGTTCTTGTCTGTCCTTTTGATTACAGCCATTCTAGTGAGTATTAGGTGGTATCTTATAAGTTTATTTGCATTTCCCTAATGACTAATGATGCTGACTGTCTCTTCATGTGTTTATTGGCCATTTGTATATCTTTTTTAAAAATATATTTTTATTGATTTCAGAGAGGAAGGGAGAGGGAGAGAGATAGAAACATCAATGATGAGAGGGAATCATTGATTGGCTGCCCCCTGCACGCCCCCTACTGGGGATGGAGCCTGTAATCCAGGCATGTGCCCTGATCAGGAATCGAACCATGACCTCCTGGTTCATAGGTCGATGCTCAATCACTGAGTCACGCTGGCCGGGCAAAATGTATTCTTTATATATTATGTGTATTAGACCCTTATCAGATATATGATGTGCAGATATTTTCTCTCATTCTGTGAGATGTCTTCACTTTCTGGGTAGTGTATTTTGAAGATCAAAAGTATTAAATTTTGATGAAGTCTAGTATATTTATGTTTTCTTTGATTGCTTGTGATTTTTATATCATATCTAAGAAACCGTTGCCTAATGCATGGTCATAAAGATTTATTCCTGTCTTGGCCAGTGTTGCTAAGTGGTTAGAGCATCGACCTGTGCACCAAAGGGTCTCCGGTTCAATTCCCAGTCAAGAGCACGTACCTGGGTTGTAAGTTTGACCCCGGCCCTGGTTGGAGCATATGCAGCAGGCAACCAATAGATGTGTCTCTCACATCCATGTTTCTTTCTCTCTCTCTCTCTCTCCCCCCTCCCCCCTCAAAAACACACCCCGACTGGGAATTGAACCCACAACCTAGGGATGTGCCCTGACTGGGAATCGAACCCACAAGATTTCAGTACAGGACAACACTCCAACCAACTGAGCCAGGCCAGCCAGGGCAGGAGTTAATGTTAGAGATCAAGGCAGGTGTTTCTGGGGAAATGTAGTCTCTTCCAAGCTTGGGATGCTTGGTGGGGTTGTGCAATGGAGACAGATACTCAGGAGACAGATACCCAGCCACGTGGTAATAGATACCCATTCACAAACAACTAGGGTGCCTGCAGGCATGAATTTTCCCCTTGTCCAAGTAATACTAGCAGTAAATTAACTCGTCTTCCTAATTTTCCTTTTCCTGTGACCACGATTACTCCCCTACTGAGGTGGAAATGTTAGGGTATCCAGGGCAAGTGGCAAATAGACATATCTTTAAAGAGAATAGCCCCATTTAAAACATTTTGTAATACTGTTTTTCAGTACATATACATATTTTTCTGGGGCATATGTTTTCCTATTTTATCATAATGTAAAATATATATACTATGTCATTTTTAGGCCTTAATAATTCTATGAAATAAAACTTTTTTCTTATTACCTGGCCACCTCTCTCTTATTTGTTATAACATGGGATGTCTTATCATAGGTAACAAAACAAGGATGACATTAGCTGACGCTCTGTGTCCCCCTTTGATGCCTCCCAGGAATGCAAGTGGCTTAGGGGACAGAGATGCCTGGGCTTGAGCTGTGGAGAAAGTAGACTTCAAGCGAGAAAGAAAACTCCAGATACTGGGGCCAAACGATAATTGATTAATTTCCTTATAGGTGTCAGGAGCTAACTGACTAACTAACAGTGATTGCCCAAACGCAGCCCCCCCCCCCCCCCCCCCACGAAATAAAGTATATACATAGAAAATAATTCTAGTAACTGACATTTGTGCAGTTCAAGCTACTTGACAATGGTTACTTTTTTTTTAGATAGTTTAATTGAGGTTTTTAAAATCAAGTATGAACTTTTCTATTAAGTACAGAGTGGACATTTAGAATTCTATAGCATATAATAATACACTGTTACTTTTTGAATATTATATCTGTTCCAAAATAAAATACTGGATAGCCCTAAAAGAGTACATTGAAATGAATTTCTGGAATTCTGTTGGACAGTCTAGTACAACCGGTTTTTAAAAGGTACAACCAGTTTTTGATAGGTTATGTAGTTTTTATATCCTTCTAGCTTACTTAAATATATATAGCTATATAAACTTCTTATAATATACACATACACAGACATATATACACATGTTGTATATATTTAAGGTACTCTTATATAGGTAAAACATACCGACATCTTTTTCTATGTTGTCATGCTGATATTTAAACCATAGGAAACCAAAGTCCATTAGTAGATTCACATATTTATTTCATTTATTTAGTTCTTACTATCATAGACAAGGCCAGTAGTGGTATCCCCATTTTACATATAAGAAAACCTACTAGCTCTGTAGACCCTCCCCAAAGACCTGATTATGTAAAAGAAAGGAAAAAGAAACTTAAAAAGAAACTGTGAATTTACTTTTGAGTGGATATTTTAATCGCAGGAAATAAAAATCTGAAGGGCACTTACATAAAACTTATTTTAGAGGCTAAGATTAAGCTATTACAGATCACTAAGCTTACCAATATGTTTTAGACCAGCAAACTCCAGGGTAACTTAAATGCAATGAGATTTTCATAAAATATGGCTAAATAGGTTTTAAGCGTCCCATTTCCGCTTTAAAGGGAACAAAGTAAAATAATCTCAAGGGAAATGTATCTACACATAACGAATTACATATAAAATACTTAGTTGTTGAATGGACTTAATTTGAAGGTATATCCACTGATTGAAGACATACAGTATATTTTAGTGTCTACTGCGTAGCAGAGATTGTCCTGGGCGTCAAGATAGAGTGGTGAACAAAAAAGACCAGTTCTTGCCTTCATGAATTGTGGAGACAGAGATTAAGTGAGGTTGGTTAGTACATGGGATACAAAGCAGGGTAAGTAGAGAGAATATGCTTTGGTGTCGTTCTGTGTTTCAGGAATGGTGAGTGGTTTTCATGTAACCTACTAGCTCTGTAGACCCTCCCCATAGACCTGGATTGAGGGCTGTGATTGCATGTTAATGATCACTACTGTAAGTGCAGTGAGGAATGGTGGCTGATATACTTTGGAATCAAACTTAAATTCAAGTCCTAGCTCTGGCACTTACTACATAAATAAGTTTTGGGAGAGTTATTTAGCTACTGTGAACTTGTTCCCTCTTTGGTAAAGATGGGGAGAATTGACAGGGTTGTGAAAATTAAAAACTCCAGAAAATGCTCATTAAGTATTAATTCTCCCCATCTTTTTTTTAACCTTAGTTTTCTTATATGTAAAATGGGGATACCACTACTGGCCTTGTCTATGATAGTAAGAACTAAATAAATGAAATAAATATGTGAATCTACTTTAATATGGTTTATAATATGATATTACTATATGTTATTTCTAGAAAGGGAAGATTTTCAGGCTCTCAGCAGCTTGGGGACTGGAAGAACTCACGGATTTTCCAGAAGTGGAAGTCATGGATCCCCACATTAGCAACCCAACATTAACATAATTTAGCTACTCTTTGTATTGTTTTCTCTCCTTTTTGTTGTCAGCCTCTAGCTAACCTGCTCATTTCTTCTTCACATTCCCGAGAGAATCTGGATTGGTCCACTGGAGCACTGATATTCTTGTGGGCAGTAGTTTCACACCCAGCCAGATACAGGCAGATGATTGGCTTGTAGAGTGGGTGCCCTTGGATCTGGTGTTTACTAGTGTTTGTTCCACAGTAGCTATTTTGGCTATTCCTTCCTTTGCTGGGGCTATGGGGCAGGATTTTCCCTCAGAAGGTGGCTTTGGTTACTGCAGACACTAAACCGACCTATCTAGAAAAATGCAATAATTATTTAAAGAAATTAGAAGTGGGATAGGTTTTATGGTGGGAGGTGGCCTTTGAAATTTCTTAAACTGCAGATAATTATTTTTTCATTTTTCTTTTAATAAGAAGTTAGTAATTTATGCTACTTCTTGGAATCAATTGAAAATTATTTTTGCTTGAAGTATATACCAGCTGATAGATCAATTTCTATTTAGATTTTAGGCTTCCAAAGAAAAGACTCATTAAGCTTTGAGTTATTGGTAATTCAGTTAGTAAATTATTCTTGATAACTCAAGATTTCACCAATCTTTTAGAGATAACTTTGAGTCAAAAGGATTTTTTTTTTTTGGTCTAATATAAATTATCAATTCTCCCAACTTCTCACATATTTCATTGTTAAAGTTTGTGAACTATTTCTTGAAACTATTTGACGGTAGCCATATAGTATTTTAAAAGTACCTACTAATGTTTATAATATACACTCAATATATTTATGTATAAAATTTAACTCTTCTTCTCCTAGGTAATTTATCCTCAACATTCCAAACTTACTGATAAAGAAGTAAGTAAAAATATTGCTCTGTATAGTTTACTGTTGTATTTGTTTATTTTTATTGGTGTGTGTGTGTGTGTCAACATATATAGCTTTTGTTTTCTTTTTCAGAAAACCAATATTTGCTATTTGTCTTTTCCAGATTCAAATTCAGGTAACTATTTTTCATGTGGTGTTTCTGTTGAATTTTTACTAAGAATACTGATTTTACTTTAATATGTGAAAATTGATTGAAACCGCATATTAGAATGCCAACTGTTTCAGCTTAACAGGTCAGTGATTTAGATTCCTAGCTTTTTGATGTTTAGTCATGTCTTATTGATTATAGTTGGTTCAACGTTTAAAATAACTATAATGAGGTAAAACATCCAGGAAAAATAAACTGTTGAAATAGTGAAGAGATTGAAAATCAGCAACATTGGTATGTTTGGGGATTTTTTTGTTTTGTTTGTTTGTTTGTTTGTTTTGTTTGGGGATTTATAATAAGTAGTTTACTTTTAGTTTAGGGTTTGAGAGCTTGCCAAGAACTCTGTAAAAGCACTAAGTTAAAAACACACACACACAAAAACACAACAGGTGAATCTGGTTATAAAGCATGACCATCAATTATTTTCACCCAATAATTTATGTGAGTTAATATATGGAAAGTACTTGGAATAGTGTCTGGTGTGTAGAAAACACCATATAAGAGTTTGCTATTATTTTAACTTGATTTTGCTGGTCTCTCAGACTCTCCCTAATTGTTGAAATCTTTCAGGTTACCTCTCGTGTTTCACTTTTAAAACAGCTTTTCAGGCGTGGTATAATGACCAGAGCTTTCAACTTCTTAGACCACACACAGTTAGAACCTTTTGAAGCAAAGACACTCCAGTTCCCTTTCCTTTTGAGGTTATTTCTAATATTCTACTAATTTAGTTTAATTAATCTGATTTGGGAGATTTGACATTTAAATTTTTTTCCTTTTCTTATAAATGCTTCCAGAGTTTTTTCTATATATTTGGAACTGAGCTTTTTTTTTTTTTTAAATATATTTTATTGATGTTTTACAGAGAGGAAGGGAGAGGGATAGAGAGCTAGACACATGGATGAGAGAGAAATATTGATCAGCTGCCTCCTGCACACCCCCTACTGGGGATGTGCCCGCAACCAAGGTACATGCCCTTGACCGGAATCAAACCCGGGGCCCTTCAGTCCGAAGGCCGACGTTCTATCCACTGAGCCAAACCGGTGAGGGCTTGGAACTGAGCTTTCATGACATATGTAAAAGAGAAGTGCTATTTAGTAAAAAATAAAATTAAAAGATGCCTTTGAGAGATCCCTGTAGGGCATTTGTTCTGACTTGGAATTATTGGAATATTTTATTAAGTTTTGCCTACAAAGTCCACAATGCAGTTTTGAATGTAGTAAATGTTGGATTGGACTTCCTGGACTCAGGGTAAGCTGAGATGTATGGATTGCAGGATGAGCTGATTATGTGTTTGGAGTTCCAGCAGATTCTACTGCACATTCTTCTCTTTCAGTTAATAGTTGGTTTTCATGGCTTTCTTTCTTTTTCATATCTCCACATGAGCATCAAGTTATTATATGGTGTTCAGATAGCCTTTTCATTTCTAATTTTGTAATTAGTCTTTCCATACATCATTTTCTTACTGGAAGTTAAACTGAGTGTAAATCAGAATTTGATCAGTATTTCAGGCATTTGAGTGATCTACCAATGTTTTGTAATGCCTTTTTAATAAAATCTACATCAAATGAAGTGTGGTTTATTTTATTCAAAGTATGATTGGCACTTAGAAGTAAAATTGACAAAAGATCTTAAAAACAGACACCTTGCCCTCTTAACAGATGAATATTATTCTAGACACCAAAAGATTGTGAGTTTTGTGTGTATTTAAGATCACTGTTCACAGTTGTGATTATCCAAAAAGTTTATTTCACTTAAGTGTTTTATTAAATGGAAGTTGGGATTACTGTGCCAACTTTGAAATGGATTTAATTTTTCCCAAAATAGCTTTTATTGTTATGAAAGGAAATCTAGGCACAGTAGAGCAGTCTTTAGGAAAGTCTAGGGTTCGTTTCTATGATGCACACTTTCGTTTTTATAGATTTTAGAGAAGGGAGAGGGAGAGAGAGAAAGAAATATTGATTGGTTGTCTCCCGAATGCACTCCGACCGGGGATAGAACCCACAATCTAGGTTATGTGCCCTGATTGGAAATCAAAGCCTCAACTTTTTGGTGTATGGGAATACACTCCAACCAACTGAGCCACCTGGTCAGGGGTCCAGGGTGCACACTTTAAAAAGTAAAACATTTAGACTTTGGTATGCTGAATAGGTAAAAAAGAATGCTTTGGGAATTCCCAATAGAATGATTTGCCAATCCTTCACTTCCTCCACCCTGTACCCCCCCCACACACACCCTAGATTTCGTGTCTTTAGAAATTGGTTTGTTTTTAGGTTTTGATTCCTTGTTCCATTTGAATGGTTTTTATCTTTAGGAGCCTACATTTGAAGTATGCCTACTCTTTGATAAATATTTGTCAGATTTTATTTTTCCTCCTTATTGTTTATCATTTACATTGTCTAGATACAAGTGTTCCTAAGGCTTAAGCTGTAATGGGTAGCCAAGGACTATACCACTATATTTTAAACATGTCCAGAGAGAAAAGTCAGCATTAGTAGAGAAAGTTTCAAATAATTATGAATTCAAGGGAAGGATTAATCCTTGCTCTGGATGGATTAAATGTGCAGACAATATTTGTTGTCTCAGCAGATTTTTTCTCTATAAATAGCAGGGACATTGTCATGTGCTTTACAGTTCCTAGTGCTGAAAGCAATGCTTCTCACACTATCTTTAAAAAATGTTTATTGTTGAGAAAATTACAGATGTCCCCCTTTTTTTCTCTGATTGCCCCCCTCTACCCGGTTCCTGCCCAGCCTCAGGCCTTTACCACCCTTATTGTCTATGTCCATAGGTAATGCATATCCTATATAATAAAAACCCAATATGCAAATCGACCAAACGGCGGAACAACCGGTTGCTATGATGCGCACTGACCACCAGGGGGCAGAAGCTCAATGCAGGAGCTGCCCCCTGGTGGTCAGTGCACTCCCACAGGGGGAGCGCTGCTCAGCCAGAAGTGGGGCTCACACTGGCAAGTGCAGTGGTGGTGGTGGGAGCCTCTCCTGTCTCCACGGCAGCGCTAAGGACCCCTCGGGGGATGTCCACTGAGGAGTCCCAGACTGCAAGAGGGTGCAGGCCAGACTGAGGGAGCCCCCCTCCCCCAGTGCATGAATGCCGTGCACTGGACCTCTAGTGTGCATATAACACCTTTGGTTAATCTCTTCCTGCACCCTCCCCTTTTTCTTCTGAGATTCGTTGGTCTGTTTCATGTTTCCATGTCTCTGGTTCTATTTTATTCATCAGTTTACTTTGTTTATTAGATCCCTTTTTTGTTTATTTCAATTTTTAGATTCAATTGTTGATAGATATGTATTCATTGCCATTTTATTGTTCATATTTTTTATCTTCTTCTCCTTCACCTCCTCCTCCTCCTCCTCTTCTTTATCATCATCCTTTTCTTAAAGAATACCCTTCAACATTTCATGTAATACTGGTTTGGTAGTGATGAACTCCTTCAGCATTTTCTTGTCTGTGATGCTCTTTATCTGACCCTCAATTCTAAAATGAGAACTTTGATGGGTAATGTAATCTTGGTTGTAGGTCCTTGCTACTCATCACTTTGAATATTTCTTGCCATTCCCTTCTGGCCTGCAAAGTTTCTGTTGAGAAATCAACTGACAGTGATATGGGTGCTCCCTTGGAGGTAACTAACAGCTTTTCTCTTGCTGCTTTTAAGATTCTCTCTTTGTTTTTAACCCTTGGCACTTTAATTATGATGTGTTTTTGTGTGGGCCTCTTTAGGTTCCTCTTGTTTGAGACTCCCTGGGCTTCCTGGACTTGTAAGTCTATTTCTTTCACTAGGTAGGGGAAGTTTTCTGTCATTATGTCTTCAAATAGGTTTTCAATTCTTGCTGTCTCTCTTCTCCTCTGGCACCCTTATAATAGGGATGTTGGTACACTTGAAGTTGTCCCAGAGGCTCCTTACACTGTCTTCATATTTTTGGATACTTTTTTCTTTTTACTCTTCTAATTGGGTGTTTTTTGCTTTCTCATATTCCAAATCGTTGATTTGATTCTCTACTGTTGAATTCCTGTAAATTATTCTTTATTTCAGTTAGTATATACTTAATTTCTGACTAGTCCTTTTTCACGTCTTTGATGTTCTCACTAAGATCCTTAAAATTCTTACTAAGTCCCTTGAAGCTCTCATTAAGATCATTGAGAAACTTTATAACCATTGTTTTGAACTCTGTATTTAGTATCTGCTTGTTTCCATTTCATTTAGTTCTTTTTCTGGAGATTTCTTCTGTTCTTTCATTTGTGACATGTTTCTTTGTCTCTGCATTTTGGCTGCTTCCCTGTATTTGTTTCTATGCATTAGGTAGAGCTGTTACATTTCCTGGAATGAGTAGAGTGCTTTGTGTAGTAGGTGTCCTGTGGGGCCCAGTGACTCAGCCTCCCCAGTTACCTGAGCTGGGCATTCTAGGTGCACCCCTATGTCATCTGTCTGCACAGTCTTGTTGTAGTTGAACCTTGATTGCTGTTGGTGTCACTGGGAGGAATTGACACCCAGGCCAATTGGCTCTGAGGACCAGCTGTGACTACAATGGAAGAGCTGCTGTTCAGGAGACACCCTATGGAGCAGGACTTGCTTCAATGGGGCTTTGGTGCTCACTGAGTCTGCTCCTTGAGTGTGTTGCTTATGGATGTGTAGAATTGTAATCTGGTATGGTCTGAAGCTGTCCACCAGGTGCACTGGCTTGGGGCCTCCTGGGAGGTACAAAGTCAGCCACTGCCTGGGGTCATCCAGCAGGAGCTACAGAGCTATCTACAGATTGCTGCTACTTGTATGGCCTTGGAAGTACCCAGGAGAGTGAAGCAAGGCAGACTGGCGCTAGTGCCTTATCTTGGGTCTCTTTTTGAGAGGTATGGGGCACCCTGACTTCTGCTGCTGCTTGTTTGAGATATTTTAGGAAAGTTTGAAGCCTGAGCCAGGACAGACCATACATATGGAAAAAATGGCTGCAAAACTTGGGTGGGGTGCAGATTGGATGGGGTGGGGTCTCAGGGAATCACCAGAGAGAAATAAACAATTTGAGCCAGCTTGATGGAAACTCAGATATGGCTGCCAGTCAGGTCTGCGACGAGGAAGGTCTCAGCATAGGAACAATGACCCCTGTGAGCACCTCTGTCTGGAAGAAAGCCACCGCCGAGTTCTTCCTCTGATGCCAGACAATCCAGTCCTCCCATATATCCCTGGGTCCCCCCAAACTGCTGCCCCAGCACTGGACCTCAGAGGAAGTGAGTCTGTGTAAGTTGGTGTGCCAGCATTTTAAGAGGAACTGCCTGGGTTTCCAGCAGCATCTGTGTTACTCAGCCACAATCCCCACTGGTTTTTACAGCCGGAAGGTACGGGGACTTCTCTCCCCAGCTCTGGAACCCTGGGCTGTGGGTCTGATATAGGGCTGGGATCTCTTCTCACAGGAGGCCCCCACAGCCATGATATACCTCCCAATTAAAAAAATGACACACGTGGGTGCCAAACCAGCCTGTTCTGCACCTCTGCCCCTCCTGCCAGTCGCAGTGTGCTTTCTTTACTTACGTAGTTGTAGGACTTCCATTCAGCCAGATTTCAGGAGGTTCTGAATGATAGGTTGTTCTGTATCTTAGTTGTAATTTTGATGTTGTTGTTGGAGGCAGTGAGTATTGGTGTTTACCTATACCGCCATCTTGGTTCTGTCTCCGGGTGTTTTTTTGTGGTTTTTTTTTTTTTAGAGAGAGAGTGAAAGGGAAGGGTAGAGACACAGAGAGAGAAACATCGGTGTGAAAGAGAATTTTGGATTGGTTGCCTCCCGCACACGCCCCAACTGGCCTGCAACTGAGGTACGTGACCTTGACTGGAATTAAACCCATGACCCTTCAGTTCATGGCCTGACACTCTGTCCACTGAGCCAAACCAGCTAGGGCAGCCAGTTGGGTTTTTTAAAAATTTCCAATCTAGTGGACCAATGTTTTTATAAAATACAGTTAAAAGAAATTTTTAGAAAAATGAAGTCCAGATTTGTCATGACAATATCAAATTTCTGTAAGAGTTCCTAAATACTTATTCTCAGTTTGGATATTCATTTCATCATGGATCAGTAGCAAGATTTGTATACTGGCACCCGTCTATGGACTACACTTTGAGAAGCCCTGGTACAAAGTTCCACTTCTCAGCAATTCCAACTTAACCACTTTAATCACAGGAAGAGTGGCTATAAAGAACTGAATGCCAAGGATAGGGCTAGCTCTTTTTTACTGTTGTTAATCCTCACCAGAGGATATTTTTTCCATTGATTTTTAGAGAGAGAGGAAGGGAGGGGGAGAGACAGAGAAAAAGAAACATAGATGTGAGAGAGACACATCGACTGGTTGCCTCCCATATGCATACCCACTGGGGCTGGGGATCAAGCCTGCAACTGAGGTACATGCCCTGGCGATCAAGTATGCAACCCCGGCATGTGCCCTTGACTGGAATTGAACCCGAGACCCTCAGTCCGCAGGCTGATGCTCAATCCACTGAGCCAAACTGGCCAGGGCAACTTTTATTTTAAATCATTGAATATAACTGCTGAAAGTGACTTTAAGTGATTATCTTCTGATACTTCTTATTTTTGTTAAGGAAATTGAGAACCTTAGGTTAAGTGACTTCTAGAAGGCTAATTATTGACAGACCTGTGACTAGATCCCATTGATTGTGGCTTCTTTTTCCTCGGATTATAACTTTTTCCTCATGATCACACTCATTAACCATCTTGTACATGTTATCATTAGGTTGCTTATGTAGAACTGCAGTCTCTTGTTATATAGACAAACTAAACAGGTCATACTGACAAAATAGATTCTTGTTTTAATTTTTATTGATTTTAGAGAGTAAGACAGAGGGAGAGAGAGAGAGAAACGTCAATGATGAGAGAGAATCATCGATCAACCGCCTCCCGCATGTTTCCCACTGGGGGTTGAGCCCACAACCTGGGCACGTGCCCCATCAGGGAATCAAACCGTGACCTCCTAGTTCATAGGTTGATGCTCAACACTGACCCACACTGGCCAGGGATAAATTTTTTTTAATTAAAAAAATATACGTACATTTTTTATTTCAGAGAGAAAGGGAGAGGGAGAGAGAGAAACATCAGTGATGAGAGAGAATCATTGACCGGCTTCCTCCTGCATACCCCCTACTGGGGATGGAGCCTGCAACCCAGGCATGTGCCCTTGACTGGAATCGAACTTGGGACCCTTCAATCTTCAGGCTAATGCTCTATCCATTGAGCCAAACTGGCTAGGGCCATAAATTTATTTTTGATGAGGTTGTAGGGTATCAGAATTGCTCTACCCTTTCTAAGGTATCATTTTCTGCAATGCAAAAGTGAAAAAACCTGGTTGCCAATCTGTAATGCCCCTTTTCCTATGATGATGGTAGGTCAGGATGGAAAACAAAGGTTCTCAACAAAGCCAGACAAGGAGTTGATATTTCTTCTTCTTTTTTTAAAATATGTTTTTATTGATTTTTAGAGAGGAAGGAAGGGAGAGGGATAGATAGATAGAAACATCAATGAGGGAAATACATCATCAATCAACTGCTTCCTGCATGCCCCATACTGGGGATCAAGCCTGCAACTGGAATCAAACCAGTTACCTCTTGGTTCATGGGTTGACGCTCAACCACTGAACCACACTGGTCTGGCAGGAGTTGATATTTATTTAGTTAGTTAGTTAGTTAACCCTCACTTGAGGATATTTTTCCATTGATTTTTAGAGAGAGTGGAAGGGAGGAGGAGAGAGATGGAGAGAGAGAAAGAGAAACATCAATGTGAAAGAGACACATCGATTGGTTGCTTCCTCACAGGCCCCCAACCAGGGCTGGGGATTGATCCTGCAACCAAAGTATGTGCACTCAACTGGAATAGAACCCAGGACCCTTCATTCCGCAGGCTGATGCTCTATCCACTGAGCCAAACTGGCTAGGGCAGTAGTTGATATTTCTTTAGTAATCTTTCATATGTGAATGGACAGATCTCTGAAAATAAAATAGGAACCATTTACTTCAGTTCACAAGGGCACTATGAAAGCCTTTTTGACCTGGTAAACTTGCCTCCTAACCAATTCTGTATAGCTTTTGGGTGCAGCTGGTCACTGGAAAGTTCTCACAGCATGATTTGGGAATGGGACCAGGTGGGTAGGAATTTAAGGCTATGGGAGATTCATTACTTCCCTTCCACAAAACTTAGCATTTCTTACATTTTCCAGATGCTATCATATCTCTTTCTTAAAATCCATTGCATTTTCCTGTTCTATCTTATAACGGTCTCACAGAAATTAGTGTGTACTTCTCAGTGTACCTGCAACCTAGGTATTTGCCTTGTCTGGGAATTGAACCCACAACCTTTTGATGTATGGGATGACACTCCAACCAACTGAGCCACACTGGCCAGGGCACTGAGTTGCTTTTTGAAAAACATATTGGTGCTCTGGCCAGATGAAGGTTTTTCTGGTGTTCGGAGGGCTGTACTTCCTTTTTTCTTTGATTTGGACTTGCTCTGGAGAACACCAATTTATGTATAATGTAGCCCCTCTTTGTTCCTGGACGGTGTCAAGTCAATTGCAATTGATAATGATCTACTTATGGCCCTTGAAGTAATGTTTCTGGGAGACCAGTGTCTTGTAACCTCTGATTTTCATAATACCAAGTTTCAGTATCATCCTTCTGATTGTAACATTAGGGTTGAGGTTCAGGGGATCGTCTCCTTTTTATGTCTGAAGTCATCTTTATGTCATTGTTCTCCACTCTTGAAATTTCAATACCTGTGCCCTGTGTTGTCCCCGCCATCCAGCTCCTGTAAGAATAAGTATGGAAATAATGCAAATAAACAAGGTGCTCCCCCCAACGCCAACGATCAGGAATAGCAAATTTATACACTGGAAAGAAGATCAACCAGAAAGTTAAGAGCAATGATCAGTTTTTGCTACTCAAAAAATCACATGGCTTATCTTTCTCCACCTGAGAATTCAGAAGCTAAATATAATCCCTATAACTGTGACTGTAGGAGGACTACATGTTAGAAGCGGGAATGCCATCTGAGGATCCTATTTGTTATGTTAAATTTTCAGTGTTTGAGATTATTTGATTTTTAATGGAATGGCCCTTTGTTTTACAATCCTTTATTTAGAGGGGTCTGCCTCTGTTTTTAACTTCGTAAGGAATTATAATAAAGTGTATTTTCTTTAAAAAGAAAAACATATTAACAAGTTTCTGTTTCCTTTGTTAAGAACTTAATGTGCTAAAGTACTTCTGTGCATAATAAGTAATAATAAAATCTTGAGCACATTTTATATTTAATATAATCCTATTTTAAATATAGTAACTGGAAAAAATTTGAGTGACAAGTTACTTTCATCTGTCTTTTTAGGATATTCAGTTTTTTGTAATTATTGCCTGACAGTTTAGTTGTAAAGTTTACATGTTTTAAGAGGTTTCCTAAAATGATTAAAGGTTAAAAAGTTATTTTTAATAGCCAGTTAGCCTGGAGTTCAATTCACCCCTAGTATTGCTGACAACAATTAAGGCTTAACTACAACAAGACTGCGCACAAAGACCACAAGAGGGTGCA
>NW_005360187.1:2669224-2701568 GCF_000412655.1 Myotis brandtii | reverse complement strand
AAAACTAATGAGACCCTCGATGCTATGATAAAGAACCAACTAGAAATTAAGCATACACGGACTGAAATAAAGAATATTATACAGACACCCAATAGCAGACCAGAGGAGCGCAAGAATCAAGTCAAAGATTTGAAATGCGAAGAAGCAAAAAACACCCAACCGGAAAAGCAAAATGAAAAAAGAATCCGAAAATACGAAGATAGTGTAAGGAGCCTCTGGGACAGCTTCAAGCGTACAAACATCAGAATAATAGGGGTGCCAGAAGATGAGAGACAGCAAGATATTGAAAACCTATTTGAAGAAATAATGGCAGAAAACTTCCCCCACCTGGTGAAAGAAATGGACTTACAGGTCCAAGAAGCGCAGAGAACCCCAAACAAAAGGAATCCAAAGAGGACCACACCAAGACACATCATAATTAAAATGCCAAGAGCAAAAGACAAAGAGAGAATCTTAAAAGCAGCAAGAGAAAGAGACTCAATTACCTACAAGGGAATACCCATACGACTGTCAGCTGATTTCTCAACAGAAACTTTGCAGGCCAGAAGGGAGTGGCAAGAAATATTCAAAGTGATGAATAGCAAGAACCTACAACCAAGATTACTTTATCCAGCAAAGCTATCATTCAGAATTGAAGGTCAGATAAAGAGCTTCACAGATAAGGAAAAGCTAAAGGAGTTCATCACCACTAAACCAGTATTATATGAAATGCTGAAAGGTATCCTTTAAGAGGAGGAAGAAGAAAAAGGTAAAGATACAAATTGTGAACAACAAACATGCATCTATCAACAAGTGAATCTAAGAATCAAGTGAATAAATAATCTGATGTACAGAATGAACTGGTGATTATAATGAATCAGGGACATAGAAAGGGAATGGACTGACTATTCTTGGGGGGGAAAGGGGAGTGGGAGATGCGGGAAGAGACTGGACAAAAATCGTGCACCTATGGATGAGGACAGTGGGTGGGGAGTGAGGGCGGAGGGTGGGGCGGGAACTGGGAGGAGGGGAGTTATGGGGGGAAAAAAAGAGGAACAAATGTAATCTGAACAATAAAGATTTAATTTAAAAAAAAAGTTATTTTTAGTTAAAATAGTAAGTTTATTACTTGAGCTCTTCCTGACTCGGCTATATTATGCCTTTTTTAAAAAAATTCTCATTGTGAAATATAAAACACATACAAGGTCAAGAAATACAGTACTTCAAAAGCCCCATATGTCTCCTCCAAACACTGTTTTTCCCTCCCCTTTCAAATGTAACCACTACCCTGATTCTTACAGTAGTAAGTTTCTTGCTTGTTTATAGTTTTATCACCCAACCAAGCATCTCTAAAGTCTGTACTTTTGCCTGCTTTTTAAAAATATATTCTTTTATTGATTTCAGAGAGGAAGGGAGAGGGGGTAGAGAGAGAAACATCAATGATGAGAGAGAATCATTGATTGGCTGCCTCCTGCACGCCCCACACTGAGGATTGAGCCTGGGCATGTACACTGACCGGGAATCAAACCATGACCTCCTGGTTCATGGGTCGACGCTCAACCACTGAGTCACGCTGGCCAGGCTTGCCTGCTTTTTTTTTTTTTTTTTTTAAACAATTATATAAATGGATTTGAACTATGTATTATTTTGTACTTGGCTTCTTTTGCTCATTATTATACTTGTGAGTCTGCATTACATGCAAACAATTTTAAGTAATTTTAATTACATGGGGAAAATGGAATAGGAAAAATAATACAGGACTTAGGATGCATGTTTTACTAATTGCTTTGCCTCTAACCAGTGAAGATAGTGTTGAGCAAGTCACTTGAACTGTCAGGATCTCTTCTTTCTCCTCTAAAACATGATGGAGTGGATTTAAATGATGCTAGGACCCTTGCCACTCTAACATTTAATGAAACTGGATAAGTAAGTGTTATACTGTGCTATCCTAAATTTATTTCATTTTTGTTTTCATTAGGTTGTCTTGGAGATACCCAGTTCTGTTTTAGATTTCGACAGTCTTCTGGGAGGAGGGTGTCACTGCATTGTTTCCTGGATCAATTTGACAAAGATTTACCAGTTTACTTAAAGGTTGGAAAAGTAGTAATAAAAGAATGTCTATGTGAGAGGAAACTTTAAAACTCAGTTACTTCTTATAGCATTCAGAAACATTTTGCTTTTGTTTTGTTATATCACACTGCTGAATTTCCTAAATCTGATTCATATAGATTCAATATGTGAGTGAAGGAGACTTTATAAAGTTACTGTTCTTGAAATGTAATGCCCATTGGGAGTTAGAGAAATTGATTAGAATGCTGAAGTAATTTTCTTTCATTTGTTAATAACTCCTTGTTTATTTTATTATATTTAATCCTCACTCGAGGATATGTTCATTAATTTTAGAGAGAGGAAGGAAAGAGAGAGAGAAACTGATGTGAGAGAGAAACGTCGATCAGTTGCTTCCCATATTGGCCCCAACTAGGGATTGATTGAAAGAGAGAGAGAAACTGATGTCAGAGAGAAACGTCGATCAGTTGCTTCCCATATTGGCCCCAACTAGGGATTGATTGAACCCACAATGTAGGTATATGTGCTGACCAAAAACCTGCAACCTTTTTGGTGCATGGGATGACACTCCAACCAACTGAGCCACCTGGCCTGGGCAATAACTCCTTGTTTAAATTTTTTTTTAAAGTTTTATTCTTACTGATTTTAGGAAGGGAGAGACAGACAGACAGACAGACAGACATACAGACATCAGTCATGAGAGAGAATCATTGATTGGCTACCTCCTGCACACTCCACACTGGGGATCAAGCCCGCAACCCTGACATGTGCCCTAACCAGGAATCGAACTGTGACCTCCTGGTTTAAAGGTTGACATTCAACCACTGAGCCACACCGGCTGGGAAATAACTCCTTGTTTAGATGGGGAGATATGGTAGTATTATACCAGTAAATATCACCCAGAGTCAAAGATTCCCTGTGGTAATTAATCCCTACCTACTTTATGATAGAATTAGAATTCTCTTTTTGATTTTTTTAATGAGCTTTATTTTTAAATTATTTATTAAAAATAATTTTAATAATTCCGATTATTCCAGAGCATACATTTCTGTTTTGTACCCACACTTACATTTCTAACTGTGTGAGGAACATTTCCATCTATATGTGCTATCAGCACATCCAATATGAACTTTAGTTTGCCTACAATCAGCATTTACAGTATACCTAACTGGTTTCGCTAATGATAGGAACCCTCTCCCAGTTAGCCAAAGAAATGTCTCTTATAGCCATCTGTTCCTTTCCATGACCTTTTGCTTTCACTATTAACATATTCTTTCAATTGATGATAATAATCACTACATTTATTAGACCTTTTTATGTTCTAGGTTCACTGTATCAATAAGCATATATTATCTCATTAATCTCTGTAGTGTTCTGAGAGCATTCCTTTTGCAGATGTGGGAATTAAGGGTTATTGAGGATTGAAACTTGCCCAAAGATATTCCAATGCAATATATCTTGCACAGTGTTCCCAGCTAAAATGTACATATGTATTATCTAAAAATAAGTAAAATCTAAAATGACTACGCATTGTTTAATGAACAAAGAGCTAATGATAGTACTGTTTCCTTGTGCTCACTTTCTGGGCCTTTCAAAATAAGGCCTTTACCTTTCCAGTTTCCAACTTTTTACCCTTCCTATACATGTGCCATATTTTAGCCTAAATAAACTACTTTTATCTTGCTTTTTTTCTGGGATAGCTTGAAATCTTTACTGATCTACATAGACAGAGATAATCTCTTCCCCCTTGACCTCTTTGTAACACTTAGTGCTTTGTACCTGCCCTCCTATTCCATAATGGTCATTTTTGTACTTTTCTTATTCCTCTTAGATTGTGATCTCCTTTAGGAACTGTGTCTGATGCATCTTTCTATCTTCTCTAACACAATGCCTTGTTCAGAGTAGGTGGTCGGTCGATAAGCATTTGTTTAAAAAATATCAAATGAGGAACCAGGCCAAAATTTATTCCATTAGGATGTTAAAACTTAAGTTTTTTGGAATGTAATTCCTTTCAAATTGTATGTTGATAAATATTCCAATGTTTCATTATTATTGGGTAAAAACATTACTGGCTACATAAGATTCAAATTGGCATTTAACTCCTTTTGTTTCTCTCTCGAAATTTTACATTAGGACACTTCATTTTACTAAGACTGTCCCCTAATGCAAAAGTATAGGCAGGATTTAAAAAATTATACAAAGCATTGGGGAAAAACAATTTAATTGTTCATAACTCCCTTTAACTAGTACAGCTATGAATAAAGAACATAAACAGAGTAAGTTACAGGGGGAAATATGAGTTTATTAATGATTATTTCATCTTTGGGCAAGTTAGGTTTTTATCTGGCTGTTACTATCATGATTGTTGTTTGTGTTGGTGGAAAAGCATAACTACCTCTTTGTGTATACTTCATGACTCCATTCGGGTTTATAAAGGAACTTAATGTTAATAATAAAGGATGGCTACACATAATTATATTTTTCATTTGTCACTTCTTTCATAGAAGGATCCTGCTTATTTTTATGGATATGTGTATTTCCGACAAGTTCGAGACAAAACTCTAAAAAGAGGCTATTTTCAAAAGGTAATTTTCAGATACACTATAATAGAAAAAATATTTTTATAATATGGTTAGAAAGATAGAAACTATCAGAATGAATAGTCTTTAAAGTCTTTGATATTTTATTTTTAAACTTACTAGAATTTATATTTTATCTTTGTGTTTTTTTAGATTATAAACATCTGTTCCTAAATTTTACCTTTCTGCTGCCTCTGTGGTATATTCATGACAATAACTTACAGTTTTTTATGAAACTGTCAAAAGCCGGAAGAATCTGCTTAGTTTTTAAAAATAGTTTTTTGATTTTTTTAGAGATAGGAAGGGAAAGGGAGAGAGAGAAACATCGATGTGAGAGCACAATATTGATCAGCTGCCTCCTGTAAGCCCCGCTATGGGGGATCAAGCTGTAACCTGGGCAAGTGCCCGTGACTGGCAACCTCCTGGTGCATGGGATGACACCCAACCAATTGAGCCACACAAGTCAGGGCAGAATCTACTTAATTTTTACATTTTAGAATAAGGGAAAGAATAAACAGATTATAATATAGTTACAACTAGTACTTTTTTTGAAGAGTCAGTAAATATACTTTAGCAACATCTAGGTATAGTTTTTACTGTAAATGTACAATCTTTTACTTTCTTTAAAAAAAAAAATCAGTTGATTTCAAGTCAGTCCCAACTAATGAAACACACCTTTACCTTTTGTAACTGGAGTATGCCCTGACCAGTAATTGATGCTGGACTGAAAAGTAAAAAATAAATTTAAAGAAAAATAGATTTAAAAAATAAGATCAGCATAATCTGTATCTGAAGTGATTAAACTGTAAAGCCACAATTTCTAAGTATGTGGCTATGACCATTGAACTCTAAAGTATTGGGAGATAGGAGAGGATAAGGGTGAATAAGTGGTAATGGAAGGAAACTTGGGGTGGTGAGCACACAATACAATATACAGATGATGTGTTTATGGAATTGTATCCCTGAAACTCACTTAATTTGATTAACCAATGTCATCCCAATGAATTCAATAAAAAAGAAAATAATAACAGTTACATGTCTTAGTTTGAAAAAGCATCACAATTTGCTCTTTCTTTATTAGGAATAATTTATCTAGCTAATTCCTGATATTGTTTTGATAATGATAGTAGTAGCTAGCCTTTAGAAATTATCCATGATGTTAGTCTGTTTACAGGAAATTCTTTTTCCTGGAAAGAAGGAAAATCTGTCAGTATGCTTTTTATGTTCTTAAATTGTAGTAATAAGGTTAAAACTTCTTGTATTCTGCGATTATAGTTTTATATTTCCTTTTAACCATATACTGTAAAAACCTTTTTATTCAAAATCCACACTTTTTGCTGAATTTAGATTGTTAGTAATTGCTGATGTAAGAAATGACAAATTTAAATTATAATCATTAGAAAATTAAAAAACAACAACACCTTCTTTCTTTTTTCCCTCCAGTCCTTGGTTTTGATCAGCAAACTACCTTATATTCATTTTTTTCACACTGTACTCAAACAGATAGCACCAGAGTATTTTGAAAAGAGCAAACCTTATTTGGAAGCAGGTAAGTTAAACATTGTGTGACTTAAGTAGCTTTATGAAGGAGTTTTAAAAATTTTTACTGGAAATAGTCTGATAATAATGAAGTTGACCTTTTAAAAATTTAGTTAAGAATTTTATGGTGGGAGAGAGATGTAAAACTACTCTCTGGCATCTTTACCTAGAAACACCAAAAACTGTATCATTTATTATCTCCATTTGCACCATAGGACAATAATAAACAAATATTGAGTTGACATTTCTGATATTTAGTACTGTTAAACAGAAATCCTTATGTTGCTTGATACAGAGAGAAGGCCTCTGCCAAGTGGTGTGCTTTTGTAGCTAATTTTAGTAGTAATAAATGAATAGAAAAACTCCTTTAAACCTGTTATTTGGTTGCTTTAAAAAATATATTAACCAATTTTATCCTAGCAGAGGTGTATTTCTGGTGAAATGTAAGATATTTTCACTGCTTTTACTTATTTTTTACCTCTTTTCCAACCTTCCCAGTATATTTGTCCTGCCCTATAGAAAGTAGAGTTCTAAAATCTAATATGCTATTTTTCATATTTTAATATTTCCATTTATACTAAGGAAGAATTTTATTATGTTTTTACAGCTTGTAATGATGTTGATCGATGGCCTGCCCCAGTGCCAGGGAAAACATTATACCTGCCTATTATGGGGGTGGTAATGAAGGTAATAACTTATATTTCATTTGTCTCCTTTTTAAAAGATCTGTAAGCGTTCATACACGAGTTTTGCTTTTTAACTTCCTAATAATATCCAATCTTGTTATTGCCTTCACTTGTTTTTTTATTTTATTATTTTATTTTATGTGAGGAGTTACAGATATACCAGTTCATCCTGCTGCACAAAACCATTAGTCACACAACTCCAGGGACACCAGTCCCATCTTCCTGTAAAGTTTGCATGAGGGGGGTCATCTATATATATAAAGGCCTAAGTGACCATTTGACCGGTAGCTATGACGCACACTGACCATCAGAGGGCAGACGCTCAATGCACAGGCATGGAAACATGGAGCAGACTGATGAATCTCAGAGGGAAGGAGGGAAGGAGGAGGGCAGGAAGAGATTAACCAAAGATCTTATATATGCATACTAGAGGCCGAGTGCATAGATTCGTGCACTGGTGGGGTCCCTCAGCCTTACCTGCGGGGACCCGGCTGAAACCAGCAGTCTGACAATCCCCTGAGGGGTCCTGGATTGCGAGAAGGCACAGGCCAGGCTGAGGGACCCTACCAGTGCACTAATTCAAGCACCGAGCCTCTAGTTTTTATGTAATACCTGTACATGTAAATGTCACCTAGAATTCTGCTACTTTATGGCTCTCCAGAGATGGGTGGTATTGCAACATACTTGTAGGATCAAGTATGAATTACTAAAAATTAATAGAAATTAGGAAAGCCATTGTTTTTTAGTCTTAAATGATCTTCTTAATATGTAATGTCAGACCAAACATGTCCATCCTAGGGTATTGTTCTCTATTAAATTTTCTTTCCTTCATTTTCTAAAATAAATTCGCATTTTGCTCTCAGGCTTTGTTTGAGTGGGCTCTAAGTGCTTTTGCATTTAATTTTCTTGTTGGATTTATTTTTGGCAATGCTCTCTTAAATGTTCTTTTCTGTGTTTTGTTTTGTTTTTTTCCTGGGAAATCATCAAAAGTAGTACTTGTAGTCCTGGGTTGAGAGTTTTCATGGTTTCCTATGGGATTTATCCCATAGTTTGGCAAGCTTGGAAGGGTGTGTTTGGGTGTGTGTATATTAATGAAGCAAAGATTGGAACAATAAACTGGAAGCGGTATGAAGTTGATGTCCCTTTTCTGTTTTTCAGCACATTTGCTTCTCATTGGTTTAGTGATTTCTGTGTGTGTGGGAATATGGAGACCTTGGTGCATTTACCTTTTGCTGTGACTGAAAATAAATATGACCTCAGTTTTTTAATCTGACATAAATACTTTGTTTTTATGGCTTTTTAGGTAGTGCTAAGTGTACCTTTTTAGCAGCAGGATAGAGCATTTCTGATCCCTCTGTGGTGGGACTGGCAAATTATATAAAGGACATTCTTTTGTTACCAAAGTTAATTTCTTCTTTCTCTTTAAGGTACGGATTCCCACATGTCATGACAAACCTGGGACAACTCAAATAGTGCAGGTAGTGTGGTACTGTGGTAGAATAAACCAGCACAGAGAGTCTCTTTAACAGGCATTTTAAACTAGCAAATGCAGTCTTGGGTTTATGATACAATTCTGAATAGTACTGAAATATCCTATGAAATAATATGTTAATGAATTGATAGTAAACTTCCTAATGTTTCTCAGATATTTTTCTTGTTCTTTCTCTGGTAGATACTGTTGAGAACTCAGAATTTATACTGTAATTGTGAGGACAAGGGGAAAGTAAATATTTTTTTCAGCAAGATTTAATTCTAAAAAGCCTCTTATAGAGTGGTCAGCAGACTTCTGGTTTTAGCAAACTCAAGCAAAAGGATTCTGTAGTTATGATTGCCTTTCATTTTTCTAAAAGCTACATCTGTTCTAGGGTGGAGTTGAATTTTTTCATCTGAGACATTTTAACTAGTATCTTAGCACTTCCATTGTTCTTTGAATTGAATAAAAATGTAGAGCAGTAGAAAGCTAATTTTGCCTGTTATATATATCATATAGTATTATGGTAGTATTTCATACAGTCGTGAATTCATCTGGCTATTAAATTAATGTTTTAACCATGTAATGTTTCCTTGATCTTCTGCTGTTTAGGGGAGATGGGTCAGACCCATTTTCTGTAGCTTTCCCTAGAGGAAGAGAATCTTAAAAGACAGAGCAATATGTTTTTTGATCATGAGATAAATAGGTATATTTAAAAAATCTATTTCTGTACATTTTAATGACATCTCTATTTCTTTTCTATCTCTTAGGCAGACACACACATATCTGTTGTTTTATCTACTGTTCATGAAGTGGATCTTTTCAGGTATAGAGTAAAAAATTTTAACTGCTTTTGCTTTTTGATGTTAAATTTCTTTAGAAAATGAATGTTTGTATATGAAATGTAGAAAAATACTGGAAAATAATCATTATGCTTCATTTAGACTGCATGTTACAAGCTTTGGTATTGTAATGATATAAAAAAAAAAAGCACTCATTCCCTGGCCTGTGTGGCTCAGTTGGTTGGAGCATCATCCTTACACCAAAAGGTTGTGGGTTGGATTCCTGGTCAGAGCGCATATCTAGGTTGCGGGGTTTGATCCCCATTTGGGGCATGTACAGGAGGCAACCGATCAATGTTTCTCTCTCACTTTCCTTCCTTCTCCCCCTTCCCTCTCTCTAAACTCAAACATATCCCCCAATGAGGATTAAATGTTTTTAAATGCACTTATTTTTTTAGCAATGCACTTTTAAGTATTTTGAGGTGAAATGTCATGAGGTTTGTGTTTTATTTTAAAGTACTTCAATAAGAAAAAGTAAATGAAGCAAAAATAGCAAAATATTGTTAACACTAGATGATATATATAAGGGAGTTCTTACACTATTATCTTTATTTCTCTGTATGTTTGAAACTTTTTAAAATGCAAAACTAAAAATTAAGTGCAGATAATCTAGCACTTAAAAAAGAAAGAAGGAAAAAGTATCAGTGTACTTTACACAGAGCAGCTAAGTAAGAATCTTTGAATTGGTGCCCAAGTTCCAGCTCCCTGGTGGTTCTCATGTGGAGCTTAGCTTGAGAAACCATTGTTATAAATGAGCAATTACTAAATATTAATACATATAATCAGAAGTCATGTGAAAGACAGTGAGTTTTGGTTTGCTTTTGTTTTTTTAATGTGTATATGGGTTTTGTGTGTGTGTGTGTGTGTGTGTGACCTGCATGGCATACTGCTTCAAAGATTATTAGTTTTATACGCTAGATTTGTTTTATGTACTGGACCTGGCACAGCCTAGTAACCCTACTTTTAGGTATTTATGCAATAAAAATGAAAACATACCTACACAAAGACCTGTATGCACGTGTTTATAGCAGCTTTACATACCAGCCTAACACTGGAAATAATGCAAATGTCCATCAACTGGTAAATGGATAAACAAAATGAGATATGTGCATGGAATACTACCCAGCGATTAAGAATGAACTATCGATATATTATGGATGACTTTCAGAAGCATTATATTTAGTGAAATGAGCTAGATTTAGTATAAAGAGCTACTTACTGAATGATTCCATTTATATAATATTCTGGAAAAGGAAAAACTATAAAAATCAGGCCTTTTTTTAAAAGATTTGATTGATTTTATTTTGAGAGAGAGAGAAAGGGAGGGGGCGGGGGGAGAGAGTGAAACATTGATGTGAGAGCCTAATATTGATCGGCTGCCTCCTGCATGCCCACTACTGGGGATCTAACCTGCAACCCAAGCATGTGCCCAATCTAGCCCGCAACCCAATCAAATTGGCAACCTTTCGGTGCAGGGACACACCCAACCAACCGAGCCACACCAGCCAGGACTCAATGTGAAGTGTTTAGAATGATTACATGGGAACTTAACAAGTTGGATAAATAACAATGTCCCTACTATGTAAACACCTTTCAGGTGTTTTTTCCCAGTTTTCTTTCATAGTCAGATGCTTTGGGAACTGGTGCTGTTGGGGGAGCCCCTTGTGGTCATGGCACCATCACCTTCAGAGTCTTCGGAGACTGTATTGGCACTTGTTAAGTGAGTACATTCGTTCATAATGGTGATAGTTGCAGCACTTTCCCATCTGTTATTTGCTTGTACACTCATTGCATTGATCCACACAAAGAAGTTAGTGCTCATTATAGCACCAATTTATGGATGACAAAATTAATCAGGCTTCATGAAGGCTGGAACCATGTTCTTGTTTTTCTGAGCAACAAGCACATTCATTTACTTACACCAGTGATTTCCAACCTGTGTGCCAAAACAGGCAGTACCTGACTGTTTAGTCAGGGGCACTGACCGCTTTACCCTTAGATTGTCAAATTAAAAAATGACAACAGCCAACACACCTATAGCCTTTCGATATGAATGAATCAAAATTACACCAGTGCTCTTCCTTTCAGGAGCACGCCCACGCATTCCTCTCCCCTTCCCCCCAGGTGCGTTACCTTTGCCTTTCCCTCTCCTAACCTTCAAGGTCCCTTCTTTTGCCTCTGTAACTTGTTTCCTGAGCCTATGCAGCCCAGCTGGCTCGCTTCTGCTACCTCTGTAACTTTCTAAATAAACTTTCTCTTATAACTTGAAAAAAATAAGTACCTTTTTATTTTTGTCAGAGCAGCAAAAATATATTTTTTGGTATGCCGTGGAATTTTAGTAATTAGTTTATATGTGCATGAAATGAAAAAGGTTGAAAAATCCCTGACATACACAAAGTTGACACCTGAAAAATATTAGGTATGTGAATGGTCAGTGTCATTAAAAGGCATCTGACAGAATCAGAGTTTCACCTTATTTTCTGCCCCAAGTCCAATGTTCTTTCAATATGCCCTTTCACATTATGTATTTCCATTTGATTTCTAGTTTCCTGAAATGAGTTTGCCATTTATTGAAATAGATACATTATCCCATTAGGGGTATACTGTGTATATGGATGTTTTATGCTTATTGAGCAGGGCCTTTAATTTCTGTGTCCTTTGTTTTACATGTTCTCGCTCCACAGCTGTATTTCTCCATTGAAGTACTTCAGTGATTTCCGACCTTATTTCACTATTCATGATAGTGAATTCAAAGAATATACTACTCGTACCCAAGCCCCGTAAGTAAACAAAGCAACTTTTATTAACCAATTATTACCTTTATAAACTGCAGAATCATTTTTGGTAATAATTTAAAAGTTTAAATTTTGAACTTATTGGCAGATTGATTTTATAAAGTAAGGTTTAAGGAGCTGCTGGTTCACATTTCCAGAGTCAGCATCTTATTTTCTTTGAATGATTCATTTTATTAGTGGGAGCTATACTGTCATTAATAGCCATCCCAACTGTACTCAGTTCTATCTTCTTTTCATACTTCAGGACCTCTTGTAGTATCAGTTATCTCTTCTTGCTCTGTAATTTCCTTTTTCTTCTTCCTCTTCATTGAATTTGCATATAAACATGAAAATTCTTCCTAGTCTGTAAAAGGGGGAAAATTATCTTATGCTTTCCCTTTTAGCTCCTGCTCTATTACTCATCTTTTTTTCATAGCTAAGTTTCTAGAATAACAATAAAAACCTCTATTTACTATCTCCTTTTCTTGGTTTCCTGGCTGCTTCTCAGTTCATTGCATGTTGATTTCTCCATCTCAACTGAAGTTGTTCTTGCCCAAGTCAGTAAGGCCCTTCTCACTGCTTGACCCAGTGGGTACTATATTGCCCCATTTTCCCTTTCTTATAACATTTAAGCTGTTGACCTTGAAAATATTTTAATCCTTGATACCACTCTTACCTGGCTGGCTGGTGGTGCATCTCACTCTCCTGTGCAGACTTTTCTTTCTCTGCCAACCCCTTAGATGTTGGTATTCTTCAGTGTTGTGTTCTTGATTCTGATTTCATACTGATAATTCTTTCTGTACAATCTTATCTGTACTCACGACTTCTGTTAACACCTATATACTGGTGACTGAAGTTTATCTTCCTAGTCAAAATCTTTATAAGGTCCAGACCTATATATCCAAATTTATTATTTTTTTTAACCATGTTTGCTACTTGGACATCTAATGTCACCTAAAACAAAACATGTTCAAACTTAATTCTTTTTGTTTCCTCTTTTTTTCCCCCCTTATCCCAAGCCTCTTAGTATTTTCATGAATGCTATTACTTTTTGCTTAGTTATCAAAACCTAAATTGTCATAAATTTCTCCTTTATAGGGTGCACATCAAGTTTTACCAAATTCTGTCAATTCAACATCCTAATCCAGTGATGGCGAACCTATGACACGCGTGTCAGAGGTGACACGCGAACTCATTTTTTTGGTTGATTTTTCTTTGTTAAATGGCATTTAAATATATAAAATAAATATCAAAAATATAAATCTTTGTTTTACTATGGTTGCACATATCAAAAAATTTCTATATGTGACACGGCACCAGAGTTAAGTTAGGGTTTTTCAAAATGCTGACACGCCGAGCTCAAAAGGTTCGCCATCACTGTCCTAATCTTTCCAAAGCTCTCTTCCCAGTCCTCCTGTCTATTTTCATATGGGCTGTTGCTTTTTCTCAAACCTCTTCCCCTCCTTATAGGATATCTTCTAAATTTTCCGTAGAGTAGCCTTTCTAATAAGTACATTTTCATTCATGTGGCATTGCTCTACTCAGTTTTCTAGAAGCTTTCATTTGCCTACAAGATAACATCTAAACTTCTTAGCATATTAACTTGGTACTTAATGATCTGGCCAGCATCTGCCCAACTACTTTTATTTGTACTTTGTGCTCTAGAAATGCTGAACTATTTGTAGTTCCACAAACAGATCATGATCTCACTTCATTGCTTTGCACATACTATTCATTCTCCTGCATCACCTTTACCACTCTTATCTATTTGGCAAAGAACTCTTACTCATCTTTCATATCTTTGTGCAAATGTCATCTCTTTGATCCCATGGTAGACATAGTGTCTCCTTTGTAATTATTGTACATTTTATACCACTTTCACTGTTTTATCATTTCTGGCATCATAATTCAGTATGTATCCCTTTTAACTGTGTGCTTTAGAAGGACTATGTCTTTTCATCTTTATATGCTTAGTGCTAAACATGGTGTCTGGCATATAGTTTATATGGGATACATTGAATGAAGGAAAACATAATCTATTTATGGTTCACTCAAAACAAATTGTAAACTATTCTTCACTGATGGAACATTCATCTTTCTCTCACCTCATTTTTGTTTTGTTTTTATGTAGGCCCTCAGTCATATTAGGAGTAACCAACCCCTTTTTTGCAAAAACACTTCAGCACTGGCCACACATTATTCGAATAGGAGACCTTAAGCCAGCAGGTAAAGTATAAACTTGATGTTCTGCTTTTTAGTGTATAATGTCGCTGAGCAGGTTTATTTCTTCCCCTTTGTTTTTACTTTTTGGTTACTTTTTAATTATGTTGATGGCAGTCTTCTTTGAGGCAACCTGAATAAGGGCCTTTGGAGAAGAGCATAACTTCTCACTAAAATATGCAGGTATAACCCATCATTCCTCCTACCAAAAAACATACTTAGTGTTATAAACATGGAATGAATTATAGCTAAATGAAACCTCAAAGACGAGCTACTTTTTGTAAATAGCCCAATTAAAAAGGGATTTCCAACACTTGACTAAGAATTATACATTTCTGTGATGCTGGTATTGATTAAAGAAGTAATCAAAAGGTGTGCTTTCCTTAAGAAATAAGATATATATACCTTGCTCATGGTGGCTTTTTTTTTAAATAAGATAACAAATCCACTTTTACTTGTTTCTTTTTTTTAAATTGTTTTATTGCTTAAAGTATTACAAAGGCTATTACATATGTGTCCTTTTTTTTCCCCCCCGCCCTTGACAATCCCCTGGCCTCCCCTACCTACTTGTTTCTTTTCAATAAATTTAAATCCTCTAGGAGTACAGCATTACATAGATTCTGTGTCTAGTGGCCTTAGCAAGAAGATTGCTTCCAAATTTGGCACGAACCATGCCACTATTTCCATAAGCCCGAGTTACCTTTCCCCAGATTACTCAGTTTGCCACCAGGAGTCACTATGTTGTTCTTGGTTTTGTGCATGTAAAAACATATCTCTTGCCTAAATAGAATTCAGTTTCATTTTGAGCATAAAACCTTTAATTTTAAGAAAACAGTATGCTCTCTCTGGTTCCAGAGAGCCTGCTTATATCCAGCAGTAATGGCCTTGGACCACAGCCTTCCAGACATACTTGTCGTTTTAGAAGTCCGGTTCCCAGCAGGTCTCCGCCAGCTCCAAGATGGTGGAAGGAGCCAGGGTAGCTGTTTTAAAGGTGTTTTTAAGTGAATACATGAATTCTGAGGTTGGAAGTTTTATAACTTTAGATAACTCAATGGTACCTCTGACATTCCTCATTGGACATTCCTGAATTTTTCATTTTGTTATGATATCTTGCCAGCTAATATTCTTACTGATCTGAGAAATCTCTTCAGGCAGGTGAAGTTGCCAATTTAAAAGACCTAGGACTAAGTCGGGGGGGGGGGGGGGGGGGGGGGGGAAGGAAAGTCTAGAGAAAGGAAAAGAGAAAGAAAGCCTGTTCTGTTTCATATGCATATGACACTTAAGTGTTTATCTTGAGGTATTTTTTTGCCAGTTAAAAGGGTGCTTTAGATTGTAGCTTCTCTAGACCTCAAAACTAGAACCCCTCTGCATATGCTGCAGGAGTAGTTTGTTCACAGCAGCCCTCCCTGCTCAGGAGTCCTGTTCACCTGTGAATCAGACCTGGGGTTGTGGCATACGCTATCACCACCTGGTGGCAGTGTAAGTTCCTGCAATGCAAAAGCAGAGGTGTGTGTGTTGGGGTGGGGAGTGGGGGAACCTTTAAATACTTTGCATTCTAATTTAGGAGTTATTTTAATTTCATTTACTCTTAAAGGGTATCTTATGTGTATTTGGCACATAAATAATAAAGGTACAATCAGTGCAAAAAATAAAGTGAATTTTCAATATTATGTACTTCATACAAATATTTTCAATTACAAGTTGAATGACAAAAAGGGAACATTTTAAGTAATGATAAATATTAATGAAAGATCAAGTACCTATTATATGTAATTTACACAAATTGTTTCTGTAATGCTGTAATAATCCAGTATTGTTTTTAGCCAGTTTTAAAGTACCAGTAATAAACTCTTGAATATGTATATTTTGTTGTTATTAAATCTTACCTGAGGATATTTTTTCCATTGATTTTTTTTTTAGAGAGAGTAGAAGGGAGGGGGAGAGACAAAGAGAGAAATATCTATGTGAGAGAGACACATCAATTGGTTGCCTTCTGCACATGCCCCAACAGGTGCCAGGGGTCGAGCCTGCAACTGAAGTATGTGCTCTTGACTAGAATTGAACCCATGACCCTGCCGTCCATGGGCTGACAGTCTAGCCACTGAGCCAAACCAGCGAGGGCAAACTTTTGAATATTAATTGATGTTAGGAAGAATATATTAGCTACAATATCCCTGACTAAGAATAGTCAGCAGATTATTAATCTTATAAAATTTCAGTTTTGTGATGTGAAATTTGAATAATTCTAAGAATCTTTCTAATGTATCTTTCAGGTGAAATTCCTAAGCAAGTTAAAGTGAAAAAATTGAAGAACCTAAAGACTCTGGATTCTAAACCTGGTATTAACTTTTATTAATTTAAAAATATATGCATATTGGGCACTTGTTAAAAAATAAAAACTTACTGCTTACCTTGTTTTCTTTACTTCTTAGGAGTTTATACTTCTTATAAGCCATATCTAAATAGAGATGAAGAGATCATAAAGCAATTACAGAAGGTAATTATTTGCTCATATTACTAAATTTCCTTATTCAGTTATGCAATATATAACTAGGCAATGTGTGCTTTATGTATAATAATGTGAAATGAGCTCTCTCTTTTGAACCAATGCGTCCTAAAAATCAGGAGACTAAAGTAGCAGCAATTAATGGGCTTAAAATAGGGAGGTGCAGCTACAAACTAGTGCCAGATACTTGGAAGTTATAGTGAAAAAGTGGATTGTGCCATGAGGTAGCTTAGCATCTAATGCACTATAGTTAGCCTTTTTTGGAAAATGTAAATAATATTGATACAGCAATTATGAAATAAATACAGTCTTTGTTGTGAACTGATATTTTTAAGTATGGGGTGAATAGTTCATGTTTTTTTCTAAGGATTTTTTTCACAGTATATTGTATAATGAATTTCAGATTAAATTACTTCAAGATGAAGTTATAGGGTTTGTTATATATATACACTAGAGGCCCAGTGCACGAATTCGTGCATGGTTGGGGTCCAGCCAGCCTGCCCCAATGGAGTCCCATTGGGCTGGGCTGGAGGGGGGTGGGGGAGCTACAGTTAGTTGGCTAGCCAGCCCCGCCCCTGATTGGGGTAAGGGGGGCTGATTGGGGGTGGGGCCAACCAGGGAGAGGGGTCGCAGGCAGTTGGCCGGCCGGCCCTGCCCCTAATTGGGGTGTTGGGAGCCAGGCTGACCAGGAGAGGGGTGATCAGAGTCCAGATCAGGCCAGTTGGCTGCCATAGTGTGCGTCGTAGCCACCGGTTGTTTTGGTTGTTCCAGTTGCCGGGCTTTTATATATATAGATACCATATATATGTATATTTTTTCATGCATCAGTTGAACTCTATATCCATTATTTTATATTCTCTGATACCAAACTATAGGTTCTTACTGTTTTCTCTTTTAAGGGTGTACAACAGAAACGTCCTTCTGAGGCTCAGAGTGTTATTCTGCGACGTTATTTCTTGGAGCTGACACAAAGCTTCATCATTCCATTAGTAAGTTAATAAATACATTTGCTTAATTTAATGATTTGTTGAAGGGGATATAAATGATTTTCCCATCCACCAAAACCTTATCTTAAGGTTTGTGCTTTGTCTGCTCATGTGTTTAATGATTAAAAATAGAGCCCTTGGTGGAAGGGAGCTATGGGGGGAAAAAGAGGGACATCTGTAATAATCTCAACAATAAAGATTATTTTTTAAAAAATAGAGCCCTTTAGGTGGAAAATGATTCTCCAAGTAAATAACATCCACAGAAAAGCTACTTATATCTGACAAAATAGATTTCAAGATAACGAGAGACAAAGATGGACACTTTATAATGATAAAGGAGACTCTACATCAAGAAAACATAATATATTCCCCCAACCAGGGAGCACCAAAATATTTAAAACAACTCCTCACAGAACTAAAGGACGAAACAGATCAAAACACAGTCATTGTTCAGATCAACCAAACAGAAAATCAATAAAGAAATATCAGCCTTAAATAAAACACTAGACCAAATGGACATATTGACATTTACAGAACCTTTCATCCCAGAATATCAGACTCTACATTCTTCTCCAGTGTACATGAACCATTCTCAAGGATAGACCATATGTTGGGTCACAAAACTAGCATCAACAAATTTAAGGAGATTGAAATTATATCAAGCATATTCTTTGACCATGATGTCTTGAAATTAGAAATAAACTGCAAAAAGGAAGTAAAGAAACCTACAAATTCGTGGAGATTAAATAACATACTACTAAAAAATGACTGTGTCAAAGAAGAAAGAAAAGAGATCAAAAGATATATAGAGACAAATGAGAATTACATTACAACATATCAAAACTTCTGGGATAAAGCGAAAGCAGTAATAAGAGGGAAGTTTATATTGTTATAGGCATTTCTCAATAAACAAGAGAAATCTTAAACAACCTAACATTACATCTTAAAGAACTAGAAAAAGAAGAACAAAGCAACCCAAAGTCAGCAGAAGAAAGGAAATAAAAATTAGAACAGAATTGAGTGAAATAAAGAACAAAGATTATACAAAAAATTAGTAAAATAAAGAGCTGGTTCTTTGAAAAGATTAATAAAATTGACAGTCCCCTGGCTAGACTCACTAAGGAAAAAAAGAAAAAGACCAATATAAACAAAATGAGAAATGAGAGAGAAGAAGTCACTACAGACATCATAGATATACTAGTACAAAGGATCATACTAGAATATTGTGAAAGAGTATATGCCACCAAATTCAATAACCTAAGAGAAATGGATATGTTCCTAGAATTATATAACCTTCCTAGATTAAATCATGAAGAATTGGAAAATCTAAATAGACCAATCAGTAGTGAGGAAATTGAAACAACCATCAAAAACCTCCCCAAAAATAAAAGTCCACAACCAGATGGCTTCACCAGTGAATTCTACCGAATGTTCAAAGAAGATTTAAAAGCTATCCTTCTAAAACTCTTCTAAAAAACGGAAGAAGCAATATTTCCTAACACATTTTGTGAGACCACTATGACCCTGGTACCAAAACCTGACAAAGATAACACAAAAAAAGAAAAATACAGACCAATATCTCTGATGAACACAGATGCAACAATCCTAAACAAAATACTAGCAAATGGAATACAACAGTACATCCAAAAAATATTATATCACCATCAAGTGGGGTTCATTCCAGGGGCACAAGGATGGTTCAGCATAATGCAAATTTATCAATGTAATACACCATATTAACAAAAGGAAGAATAAAGATCATATGATCTTATCAGTAGATGCAGAAAAAGCATTTGATGAGATACAACATCCATTTATGATTAAAATACGCAAAATAGGAATAGAAGGAAAGTACCTCAACATGATAAAGACCATGTATTATAAACCCTCAGTTAATAGCACACTCAATGCTTTCCTCTAAGAACAGGGATAAGACAAGGATGTCCACTTTTACCACTCTTATTCAACATAGTGCTGGAAATCATAGCCAGAGCAGTAAGGCAAACTGTCAAACTGTCACTCTTTGCAGACAACACGATTCTGTATATAGAAAACCCTAAAGACTCCACCAAAAAACTATTCAAAACGATAAATAGTCAAGTTGTAGGATACAAAATCAATGTGCAAAAATCCATTGCCTTTCTGTATACTAACAACAAAACATCAGAAAAAGAAATGAAGAAAAAAAAACTCCTTTTGCAATTGCAACCAAAAGAATAAAATACTTAGGAATAAACTTAACAAAGAATGTGAAAGACCTATATACTGAAAATTACAAAGCCTTATTAAAAGAGGATGAAAAAGACACAACAAAATGGAAAAATATTTCGTGTTCATGGATTGGAAGAAGAATCATAGTTAAAATGGCCATATTACCCAAAGCTATATACAGATTTAATGCAATCCCCATCAAAATCCCAATGTCAATTTTTAAAGAAATAAAACAAGAGATCATCAGATTTGTATGAAACCACAAAAGACCCTGAATAGCCAAAGCAATCCTGAGAAAAAACAACAAAGCTAGAGGTATCATGCTACCTGACTTCAGATTATACTACAGAGCTACAATAATCAAAACAGCATGGTATTGGCAGAGAAATAGACACACAGATCAATGGAACAGAATAGGAAGTCCAGCTATAAAACCACAGGTATATGGACAGATAATTTTTTACAAAGGAGCCAAAAACACACAATGGAGTAAAGATAGGCTCTTCAATAAATGGTGCTGGGACAACTGGAAAGCCACATGCAAACGAATGAAACTGGATTATAGTTTGTCCCCATGTACAAAAATTAACTTAAAATGGATCAAATAACTAAATATAAGACCCAAAACAGTAAGTTACATAAAAGAAAACATAAGTACCAAATTTATGGACCTTGGTCATAGAGAACATTTTATGAATTTGACCCCAAAGGCAAGGGAAGTAAAGGCAAAATAAATGAATGGAACTATATCAAACTAAAAAGCTTCTGCACAGCAAAAGAAACTGACAAAAAAAACAAAGAAGCAGCCAACCAGATGGGAGATGATATTTGCAAACAATAGCTCCGACAAAGGTTTACTAGTGATTTCCAAAATATATAAAGAACTCATAAAACTCAACATCAAACAACCCAATCAAAAAGTAGGCAGAGGACCTGAAAACACACCTCTCCCAAGACGACGTATGAGCAGCCAATAGATATATGAAAAGCTGTTCAACCTCACTGGCAATTAGGGAAATGCAAATCAAAACTACAATGAGATACCACCTCACAGCTATTAGAGGGGCCAGTATCAACAAGTCAAGCAATAACAAGTATTGGAGAGGTTGTGGGAAAAAGGGAACCCTCATTCACTGCTGGTGGGAATGTAGACTGGCACAACCACTATAGAAAGCCGTCTGACAATTCCTCAAAAAATTGAGAAGAGAGCTACCATATGACCCAGCAATCCCTCTCCTGGGTTTCCCTCCCAAAAACCTCAATATCATGTATTTTCAAAGATATATGCACCCTTATATTCATTCCAGCATTATTCACGGTGGCCAAGACATGAAAACAACCAAAGTGCCCTGCGATAGAGGACTGGATAAAGAAGATTTGGTACATATACACAATGAAATACTACTCAGCCATAAGAAGGGGTGAAATAGTGCCATTTGCAACAACATGGATGGACCTTGAGAACATTATGCTAAATGAAATAAGTCAGAAAAAGCTAAGAACCTGGGAGGAATGGGACAAAGGGGGTGGGAGGAATGGGAAATACCTGTAATACTATCAACAATTTAAAAAAAAGAAAAGAAAAAGGTAAGAACCATGTGATTTCACTCATATGTGGGATATAAAACTGAAACTTGTGAACATAAACAGCAGCATGGTGGTTGCCAGAGGGAAGGGGGTGGGGGGAGAAAGAGGTCCTAATATATGGTGATGAGAAAATTTGACTTGGGTGGTGGGTACACAGTGTAATATACATATCTTGTAACACAGAAACCCACACCTGAAACCTATATGTTCATGTTGACCAATGTCACCCCAATAAATTTAATAATAAAAAACAAAGAGACCTTTAGCCCAGCCAGTGTTGTTCAGTGGTTGAGCATCAACCTGTGAACCAAGAAGTCACTGATTCAGGGCACATGCCCAGGTTACAGCCTTGATCCCTGGTAGGGGGCATGCGGGAGGTAGCCAATTGATGTTTCTCTCTCTCTCTCTATTCCTCTCCCTTCCTCTCTCTCTAAAATCAATAAAAAACATATTTAAAAAATTGAACCCTTTTACAAAAAACCTGGATTCTCTATTCTTGTTATAACTGTGTAACTTTGGGAAATCACTTTCTTTTTTTTACCCTCAATTATTTTATTTGTAATTCCACTTGGGCAGGTCTTTTGAAGCCGTAGATTCCCAATAATACCTGCCACATAGGAGGGTTGCAAGGATGGAAAGAGATTATACATTTAAAATGTTGAGTGTATTTTTCAGAACATAGTTATTGAATAAGATTAATTATTATCATTAAAAGTGTAGTCCTGACCTGGGCAAGTAGGGTAGCTGAGTTTATTAGACCATCATCCCAATATACCAAGAGTATGGGTTCGATCCCCATTCAGGGCACATATAAGAAGCAACCAGTAAATGCATAAATAAGTGTAACAACAAATCAATGTTTCCCTTTCCCTCTCTTTTCTCTTCCTCTTCCTCTCTCTAAATCTATCAATAAAAAATGTTTTTTAAAAAAGTGTAGTTCCTTGGATTATCTAAAATTTACATTTTTATTGAAAGCCTGACTTCTTAATTCATTCTGAACCTTACCACTATGGGGAATGATGGTGTTGTTAATAGCCATTGAAAGACTATATGATGAAAAACTTGGAAACGCATTTCTTTTAAGTTGATCTATTTAATAAACGTTTTTGAAGACTCTCTGGAAAAACTAACTTGATTGACATTTTTTTTCTTGGTTTTAGGAAAGATATGTGGCAAGCTTAATGCCTTTGCAGAAAAGTATTTCTCCATGGAAGGTATAAATATATTAAATTAAATTCCTATTTGAGTTCTCTCACTGTAATTAATTTCTTTGAACACATGCATTTCTAATTTTTAAATATAGTATGTCCTTTTTTTATAGAGTCCACCCCAATTAAGACAATTCCTTCCAGAAGAATTTATGAAAACACTTGAGAAAACAGGACCTCAGTTGACCTCTAGAATAAAAGGCGATTGGATTGGACTTTACCGGTTAGCTTTCTTTCTTTTTTACCCATCTGTACAGCTTTGTTTTTGAGAAGAAAAAAAAAGCTGGACTTGAACTTATATTCTTTCATTCAAAATTGCATTGTTTCACATGGTTCTTCCAGCTATAGGTAGGAAAGGTATTGAGGAGAGGAAGTAAGTCATAATCAAACTTTGCTGTTTTAAAATTGATTTTTATAGGCATTTTCTAAAATCCCCAAATTTTGATGGTTGGTTCAAGACCCGGCGGAAGGAAATGACCCAGAAATTGGAGGCACTCCATCTAGAAGCTCTTTGTAAAGAGGTTAGAGAACTGCATGTTTGTGTGATCTTAACATTTATTGGGGAAAAAAGATAAAAGTTATCCGTAGAGGCTGGAAGGATAAAACTAGTAATAGCTAACTCTTCTAGATCATGTGCTATATGCAAAGGACTGTGTAAGGTGCTCTATGTGGAAAATCTCTTTTAATTTTACAAGAGTTCATTGAAGTAGGTGTGTTATGATCTGCATTATGGGACACCTGAGGATTGTAAGTTAAGTGACTTGCTTCAGATCACATTACTGCTAAGTAGGGGAGCTAGCAGGGAGCCAGAGCCCACTTGCTTTGGCTCATAAGAGCTGACTATACATCTCTTCCCTGCTCTGCATTCAGTGATCTTAGGTTAGTAGTTTAAAATCGGCTACAGTGGGAGTATTACACCACAGAAATTGGCAAATGCTACAAACCAGAGACTTTTTCTGGTTGTTAAATATTTTCCAGCATACCACTGGATGGAGTCAGAATTCATATTCAAATAGTCTAACTCATATTTTTTCCAGCATGCCTTATTAACCTCTTGGAGTTACTATTAATAATTTTTCCCTGTATTTGGACTGACGTTTTTATATTCTACAATATGTTACCAGACTATTTTAAGTTAAGTGAAAATACAAAGGATAGTCTCATTTTCATTTGTATTTAGTTTGAGGTGGGCTAGCCTCAGTGTTAACTTTCTAATCATAAACTCACAGTGATTGTGATTTTAAGAGAAGGAGTACGATGAAGACAACCACAAATAAGTCCAGTAAGAGCTTATTTGAAGATGCAAAGTTTACATCCAGTATTATATTCATGTTCACAGTTATCTTCATTTGTTAGCCAATGTTCCTTATAAATTAAAATACTCACTACTTAGTGGGGGTAGGTAGTACTGATTGTACTTTGAATTGCAATTTTGTTTTTTCGTGATTGATCTAAAAGGGCTACCTTAGAAAGAAGGTTCTTATATTTTCTTTTACTGACAAATATTCAATAATTGTTCTGGCTAATGTTGAAAATTATCTAATTAACGTTGTTAGAATATCATGTACAGAATTATTTTTGTGCTGTCATGCTGTATCTTGGTTAAATACCCTGTTCTCCTTTTTGTTTTTGTCCTTCTCAGGAGTTTTATCTTTTGAAATAGAGCAATTTGAAAATGATTTTGAGCACTTAACTGATTTGGGATTTGTTTGTTCTAGGACTTACTTCTCTGGACCCAGAAACACACAGAAGTAGAAACAGTAGACCTTGTATTGAAGCTAAAAAGTAAGCTGGTATGTAGCCAAAACAGCCAAAGATCTGTGAAGATATTTTCTTCACATTTGAGGTGACAGTCCATGATGCATCACAGATGTAACCTTTTTATTTATTTTTAATTTTTAATTAATTTATTTATTTACTTTAGAGAAACATAGACTTCTTGTCCCACTTATTTATGCTTTCATTGGTTGATTCTTTTAAATTTCCCCCCCATATGTTTTTACTAGTGACCCGTTGCGCGAAATCGCGTGAGACCTGGGACCCGCCCCCCCCACGCCATGGGACCGCCCTGAGTCCCAGAGTCCCGCCCCACGTGGCCGGCGTGCCACGGGATGGCCCTGAGTCCTGGAGTGCCGCCCTGATGCCCTGCCTCCGGGCCCCACACAGTGGCTGTCGGGCCCCGCCCCTGTGGTGCGCATGCGGGGCCGCGGAAACCCTGGCAGAAGCCGTGCGAAGTGGACTCTGGGACCCCTGCGCCCCCGCAGGGCTGCAGGAACCCCAGTGGAAGCTGCGCAGAGCAGCCACCACCCCTGTCCCCACTGTGCACGCTGCCTTCTTGTGATGGTGTTATGGTGTGAGGGTCAGTTTGCATATTGCCTCTTTATTATATAGGATTGATTTCAGAAAGAGGAAGGAAGAGGGAGAGAGAGAGATAGAAACATCAATGATGAGAGAGAATCATCCATTAGTTGTCTCCTGCACACCCCCTACTGGGAATCGAGCCCACAACCTGGGTATGTGCCCTGACCCAGAATCGAACTGTGACATCCTGGTTTATGACTAGACACTCAGCCACTGAGCCACACCAGCCATGCGATTGGTGATTCTTGAATGTGCCCTGATCGGAAATCAAACCTGCAACCTTTATGTATCAGGATGATGCTCTAACCAACTGAGCTGCCTGGCCAGAGCACAGACATAATCTTTTTAAATGAGAGGACTTGAGATTGATAGTAGACCTGACTGAAAATACTTTGTCTCTCAAGCAGATCATAATGATACCCTTCTGCCTGAGATGGTTCTCTCTCATCTTTGATGTTTCTCTCTCTCTCTCCCTTCCTCTCTCTGAAACCAATAAAAACATATGGGGAAAAAAATGAAAAGAATCAACCAAGGAAAGCATAAATAAGTGGAACAATAAATCGCTATTTCTCTAAAGTAAATAAATAAATTTAAAATAAAAAATAAAAAGGTTACATCTGTGACACATCATGGACTGTCACCTATATTTTAAAAGTATTTACATGGAGTCTAATGTGCTCTACAAAAGCATTGTCACTTATATTTAATACCACATGATATGCATTAAGTATTATCAAATTACATGGGAGTTTTTTATTAAGCTCAAACAATATATTGCTTAAATGGCACGTTCTTTGCTTTTTTTTTACAGTTTCTGTAAATTCTGATTGAAGTGTACAAATCATTAGACCATTAAAATGTTTATTTAGAAAATATAATGTATTAATACAGACTCAGAGGATAACTTAAATGCTTCCAAATGTTTCTTGTATAGTTGCAGGCTGATCGAGAGCATTTACCTGTGAAACCTGAAACTATGGAAAAGTTACGGGGACACATAGACGCAATTATCTTAGCATTGCCAGAGGACCTACAAAGCATCCTGCTCAAAACGAGCATGACATGATATTTGCCAGGATTTTCCAGCCAGAAAGGACTGTGTGTGCATCATGAAGCATTACTGACATTTCAACTGGACGCACAAAGGAGATCTCCTGGAGTGGAAAATAGCCGTAAATGCTAGCTACAGGGTAGAAAGACTATACTGACTTTTTTAGTGCATTATTTTAAAAAATGGATATCTGTGATGGTTCCACTTTAATACTGAAACACCGAAAGGCATTTCTATATTTTTAATCATGTTCTAAAGTGCTCTTATGAGAGACCTGTGGGACCATCAGTATAAGTGATTCTAAACTGCAGTGCTGGCATTGCAGATATTTTTTTTAAATTGGTGCTGTTTTGCCCAATCATGTTAAAACTCAGGGGGATATAAAAATAACATTCACACTGGTTACCTTCTTAAGAAGAAGGAAAGGACTGAACTGTCTGACTGTAGTTAGAAGTAACTAATGCTTTTGTAGTGCCTTCCGTTGTCCTACATGTTTCACAAAACCCGGCTGCTAGTCTTGAAGCTTTTTCTTAACTTAATTATGATATGTAATTATATAAGACATACTTTTGCATAATAATTGCTTAAAAACATGTTTCTTGCCTCCCATCATGTTTAGTAGTGGCATGGTATCCTTCCTCTTCCCCCCACCCCCCATTGTCATGTAGGTATCGTTTCATTACTTTCTATATGTTTTCCAACTTAATTTTATTAGTTTCTCCAAAAGCAAGAAGGCATTTAATATTAATTATGGAAGAGTTAATTTCCTCTTATCCTTTACTAATTGGTTTCTGTTTAAGTTAATTAGCTTGGGTGTTTTTCAAAGACATTCTAATAATAAACCTCATAATCAGCTGTTTTTTAAACTGAGCTTATTTTAAAGGCATTCAAAAACCTTTTATGTAGTAGTTAATTGAGTGACTATAAGATTGATTTTTCAGCATTATTTGTTTGTTAGGGTTTTTCCCCCTTGAATTTATATTTCTCAGAACACTTTCTCTATTGTGTCTCACATGGGAACTTTTGCCTGAATCACTGTTATAGCTATTTTGTTGTTGTTTGTTTCTGTTCTGTTTTGTTTATACTACCTTGCCAAAAATAGAAGATCATGGTTTGGTTTACTCTACCAAATTTGTTTGGTTTGTGTTTGAATAGGAGTGTTCTGCAAAAGCCACTATTTTAAGGCACACATAACATAGCACATATGTAAATAGCTGCATCTTGAATTACCTTCTAAGTATCCAAACTGTGTTTGTAGAAGAAATGGCTTCAGAAGCTATCCTTTTCTGTTACTATAACTATTCAGTGCACTCCCCATCCAAGAAAGGCTCTTTGTGTTTGTAACTGTGGTCTTATACAGTCTCTTGAAGCATACCTCAAAGTCATAGAGAGAATATAGCATTTGAAATCATTTGCCTCAGATCATGTGAGTTATTTTGTGAAACAACAGTTATCCTTATGGAAAAGGCAACTACTTTTAAATTTCATATCTTTCTGGGAAACCTTATTTAGGTATAAATGGTCATCTTATTTTTCAAAAAGTGTATTTTAATAATTTCACAATTTATATGCAGTTTGTGACTAGAATTTGAAAGTTGTTAGTGTCATATCAAGGATCTTTTAAATTATACCACTACAGATGTATCATTTCAAGTTTAATTTGCATAGCTAAAGAGTATCAAAGGCTGCCAGTTAGCATAATAATTATCTTTATATTTACTGTATTTAACTAAAACCAAACAAATGTTGAAAATCCTATGATACTTAACCTGGTTTATCTATTAATTTCAAATTACTTGTAAAAAACAATTTAAAATTACATTGGGAACCTGAGAAAGACTGACTGGTAATTTCATTGTTTGTGTGGTTTTCAGAGTTGCCCCCCCTCCCCCCCCCCCCGTTTTTTTTTTTTTTTGTTTTGTTTTGTTTTTTAGGAGACACTGTTAAGATCTAAAATCTGCCATTTAATGTTTATCTCCACCAGCATCAGAAGAAATCACTGCTTCAGGGTGTTAAGTAATGCCTAGTGCCTTCTGTTTTCAGTGATAAAGATGTTTTGTGAAGGCATTTATGGTCATTACTGAAAACTGAATTAAAGGCCTTTGATTTTAAAACACTTGAATATCTTGTGTTATTTCTGAGTAAGGTTGGAATGCTTGAAAAAATGCACTGTAAATGAAATGTGTATTATGTGATTCCTTTTACTTTCTAAAGTACTTGTTTAAATTCAAATGAAAACCTTCTTTTTGTTCACTTCACTATGAACAGGTGAATAGTCCAGTTTAATAACAGACAGATCAACTAAGTGATCTCATAGTCTTCTTATCAATGTATTGATTATGAAATGTCCTGATGAAAAACTTTTAGCTTAATAATCTAGGTATTGTTAGATTGTCCTTTGTTTGCCACCTTTTCTTTTCTAACTTTAAATCTCAAATTACTTTTATTTCTTCCTTTCTAAAAGTTGCAAGTACATGATACTGTTCTTTGGATTTTAATTTATTTATTAATAATAAAATATATTGTCATGGCCGATGTGGCTCAGCAGCTGAGTGTTGACCCAGGAACCAGGAGGTTGCCAGTTTAATTCCCAGTGGGGGCACATGCCCAGGTTGCGAGCTCGATCCCCAGTGGGGGTTTTGCAGGAGATTGCCAAATGATGATGCTCCTCTTTCTTCAAAGTTTCTATGTCTCTATCCTTCTCCCTTCCTCTCTCTCTCAAAATCAATAAAAACATATTTAAAAATGATAAAATATATTGGATATCACTCCTTTTTAAGTTACTGGGTAATATCCTTCAAAGGATACTATAAAATGTTTTAGTATATTTAGAAGAGATGTCATTAAAATATTGTCCTTTAGTTTTCTCTTGCTCATACCAATTCATTTGTTTTTATACACCAAAATTTTACTAACTTGCAGATATTAGTCCTCTAAAAACAGATAGTTGAGGAAGACAGAAAGCTTCTCTAAGTATGGATAACTGTTATTTAAATAACAAAATATATTAACTCAATAATGACTAAATTTTGAGTAATTTGATAATGCTTCATATATCTAAGATATAATATTTATATGCCATTTACAACTTGGTTGAATTGTGGTATTTATTATACAAATAGAAATTAGCATTTGTTAATAAAACAACATCTAGAAAAATTTTCTAATTACACTTTCCTGTTTGTTTGAAATAGCTAAAGCTATTTGATACAAGATACAGAATCATGATTCCTAAAATTTTCTTAAGAAATATTTTTATTGATTGCAGAGAGGAAGGGAGAGGGAGAGAGATAAAGAGACATCAGTGATGAGAGAGAATCATTGATCGGTTGCCTCCTGCACGCCCACACTGGGGATCAATCAAGCCTGCAACCTGGGTATGTTCCCTTACCAGGAATCGAACCGTGACCTCCTGGTTCATAGGTGGACGTTCAACCGCTGAGCCATGCTGCCTGGGCATGATTCCTAAAATTTAACCAATTTTAGAAAAGCAAGTTTTAACTCAATGATTGGTTAATAAAATAGGTTTATGACATTTATTTTGCAGTGATAACATTGCCTATCACGGGCTTCTTAAGGGATACACAAATATTGAGGGGGAGAAAAGATGGCAGTAGAATTCTGATGTATCCTATTTTCCAGTGCTATTTTCTTTGAATAGCAACATTTCTCTGCTGCCCATTACTTGAATGACTTTCTCCAAATTAAGGTTAGTGTTGTCTAGTAATCATAGGTTTCATTCCATTTTACTAGCGTCATCACTAGGCTTGGTTCTTCTGTTTATTGCCTTCTCATTTTTTTTTGTGTTAAAATACCATTTCAGCTTAGCCATTAGAAAGCTAAACTTTGTGAATCCTTCATCTTATTTCCTGTCTCATGTTTTTTCATAGCCACCAGTCTGAATACATTGTAATATAAATTGCTTCAGATTGATTGAGATACTTTTTGAAAAATAATAACTTTATATTCCAGAGTTGTCATACTTACTATTAAGTAAATTTAATTTTAGACTTCATTAGGAAGCTATTGAAATGATTGGTTTTGATCTAATGTAATGGGTAAATATTTTTTTAATATGTTTTATTGATTTTTTACAGAGAGGAAGGGAGAGGGATAGAGAGTTAGAAACATCGATGAGAGAGAAACATCGATTAGCTGCCTCCTGCACACTCCCTTCTGGGGATGTGCCCGCAACCAAGGTACATGCCCTTGACTGGAATCGAACCTGGGACCCTTGAGTCCGCAGGCTGACGCTCTGTCCACTGAGCCAAACTGGTTAGGGCTGGGTAAATATTTTTTAGCTAGAGGCTCTGGTGGTAGAACCCAGAAATTTGTGTTTTTAAAAACTAGTTTTATTGAAGTATAATTGACATACAATAAACTGAACATACTTCAAGTGCACAATTTGATGTTTTAACTTTTAAATACACCCATAAAACCATCACCACAGTCAAGATAACATATTTGTCACCCCTCAAAAATTCCCTCCAAAACCACTGATCTGTGTTCTGTTTCTCTAGATTAGTTTGTCATTTCTAGAGTTTCACATAAATGGAATCATGCAGTACTTCTTTTTTGGTCTGACTCTTCCTCCCACTTTGTTTTGTTTGATTAATCCTCACCTGAGAATATTTTTCCATTGATTTTTTTTTTTCAGGGAGAGTGGAAGAAAGAGGGAAAGACAGAAACATTGATTGGTTGCCTCCTGCACATGCCCTGACCAGGGCCCGGGCTGGGGAGGAGCCTGCAATCAAGGTAAATGCCCTTGAGCGGAATCAAACTCAGGACCCTTTGGTCCACAGGCAAATGCTCTATCCACTAAGCCAAACCAGCTATGGCTTCCTCCCCCTTCTTGATAATACAATATTTCATTTTTTCCTTCTGTCAAACCCAGAGCCATCTGCTTTTCCTATGCTGCCTATGGGATGATAGGAAAAGGAACATACAGGGCACATGAAACTTGGGATAAAAAACTATGGGAGGTGCAAAGGGCTTCTTAAATGGCAAAGAGGATGGAAAAGACTACCGTCAGGGAAAACAGCCCCATTTACATCTTCTAGAGTCTAGAACAGTGATGGCGAACCTTTTGAGCTCAGCGTGTCAGCATTTTGAAAAACCCTAACTTAAGTCTGGTGCCCTGTTACATAGAGAAATTTTTTGATATTTGCAACCATAGTAAAACAAAGACTTATATTTTTGATATTTATTTTATATATTTAAATGCCATTTAACAAAGAAAAATCAACCAAAAAAATGAGTTCACGTGTCACTTCTGACACGTGTGTCATAGGTTCGCCATCACTGGTCTAGAAGATGACAAAGCCCAGAATGGTGTAGGAGAAAAGCTGTTGCTCCAGAGAAGAGTTCCTGGCAGAACCAATAATGAGGCTCCCAAACACAGTTCCAGCCCCAGCCCCAGAGCCTGCCACTCCTACTGTGGCAGCTGTAGTCCTAGTGAACTTGGCTGCTGTGTCAAGGTCCTTTGCAATGCCGCTGGTTTGGAAGTTATGGCTAGGGATACGTGGGGAAAGTGAGGTCAGGAGATAGGAGGCTGCCAAACTCTTGTGGTTCTCATCTATTAGTGTCTCAGATCATTTCAGCACTGCTGCAGAGTGGTTGGCTCAGCAGCTGAGAAGTGCTCCTGACCAGGGACGGGGTGGAGATGAATTTGATACAGAGTACATTTTCAGGGAATGAAGGGCTGTGGCAGGAGAGCTGCTCTCAATGCAGAGAGCAGTCTTTTTTCACTCAGCATAATGATTTTGAGATTCATTCATGTTGCATATATCAATAATTCATTCTTTTTATTGCTATTATATGGCTACTAGAGGCCTGGTGCACGAATTCATGCACATTGAAAGGAAATTGATTAGAAGAAATATTTTAGAGGCCTGGGAGGGACCATGGGAGGTTGGCTCCAGGGCATGTCTGGCCCATCTCGCCCAGTCCCAATCGGCCAGACCCCAGCAGCAAGCTAACCTACCAATTGGAGCATCTGCCCCCTGGTGGTCAGTGAGCATAATAGCGACTGGTCGAGTGGTTGACCGAACGGTGGGACACTTAGCATATTAGGCATATATATATATATTTTAGAGGCCCAGTGCACAAAAATTTGTGCACTCGGGGGTAGGGGGTCCCTCAGCCCGGCCTGTGCCCTCTCGCAGTCTGGGACCCCTCGGGGGTGACCACTTGCTGGCTTAGGCCTGCTCCCCGGGGGATTGGGCCTAAGCTGGCAATCAGACATCCCTCTGGCAGCCCGGCAGCCCTCGGGGGATGG
>NW_005360187.1:2664428-2668742 GCF_000412655.1 Myotis brandtii | reverse complement strand
AGGGGCTGAGGGCCGTTTTCAGGCTGGTGGGTGACTGAAGCTCCCAGCCTCTTTTTTCTTTCTTTTTTTTAAATTCTGGGATTTATTTACCTTCTATAGCTGTCACTGGAGCTGAGAGCCGGCTCCAGCTCTGAGGCTGCGGCTGGCTGAAAGCAGGGATCTGAGTTTGTTTAGCTTCTATAATTGAAACTCTGTTACCATCACTGGCGCTCTAAGCTCTGAGCCCGCTGCCGGCTGAAAGCAGGTATCTGTAGTTTGTTTAGCTTTTATAATTGCAACATTGTTGCATCCGGAGCTCGGAGCTCAGAGCTGAGCACGGCAGGCGGGGAACCTTAGCTTCCTCCATCACTGGAGCAAGCAAGCCTCCTGTTCGCTTCAGCTGCGTAGCTGCGGGCCGCCATCTTGGTTGGCAGTTAATTTGCATATCCTGCTGATTAGCCAATGGGAAGGGTAGCAAAGTTATGGTTAATTACCATGTTTCTCTATTATTAGATAGGATATATAATCAACTCACCTGTTGATAGATATTTGGGTTGTTTCTAGTTTTTGGCTGTTACAAATAAAGCTACTGTGAATACTTTTGTACAAGTCTTTGTATGGACCATATATATCCTCTTATCTTGGATAAATCCCTAGAGTGATATGAGTGGGATGGCTAGATCATATGGTAGATAAATGTTTAACTTTTAAAGAAACTGCCAAACTATTTTTTCAAAGTGTTTGTACTAATTTGTTTCTACCAGCTGAGTATGAGAAAGTTCCAGTTTCTGTACATCTTAGCCAACACTTGGTATGGTCAGCCTTTTCAATTTTAGCTATTCTAATAGGCTTATAATGCTATCTCACTGAGATTTTAATTTGCATTTTTCTAATGACCTGTGATGTTGAACATCTTTGCATGAGCTTATTAGTCACCCGTTTATGTTCTTTGGTAAAGTGTTAATATATTTTGCTCATTTAAAAAATTGAGTTAATTCCTAAAGGTTGAGTTTAGAGAATTTTCTATGTATCAAGTTCCTTTTCAGATATATAGTTTGCAAAGATTTTTCCCACTTGTGAGTTTTTTCAGTTTCATGTGTCTTTTGAAGAAGTTTATGAATTTCTGCACAAATTTCTGCTTGGCTTTTGATTGTGATTGTATTAAACCTATAGATAAATTGGGGTGACATCTTAATGTTGTTCTCTGATGCATGAACAAAGTATGTCTCTCCATTTATTTTAAGTCTTCTTTAGTTTCAGCAATATTTTGTAGTTTTCAGGATACAAATCTTTCACATCTGTCAAATTTATCCCTAAGCCTATCATATTTTTGATGCTGTAAATGATACCATTTTTTAAAACTTCAGCTTTCAATTTTTCATTCAAATATTCAGTTCAAAATACTAGTATATAGTTGATATTTATATACTGATCTTGTATATTGCAATATTTCCCACTAAGTTCTGTTTTAGTGGCATGCCTTAAATTCTGATGTTTTGTATTTCTTTTCATTCAGTTCAGAATACCTTATTTCATTTTGGATTTCCTTGATCCATGGGTTATTTAGAAATGTTATTTACTTATCCAAACAGTTGTACATCTTTTAATTTTTTTAAAAACATTTTAAATAATTTTTATTTTTATTGATTTCAAAGAGGACGGGAGAGGGAAAGAGAGATAGAAACATCAGTGATGAGAGAGAATGCCTCCTGCATACCACCCACTGGGGATCAAGCCCACAACCCCAGGCATGTGCCCTGACCAGGAATTGAACCGTGACCTCTTAGTTCATAGGTCGATGCTCAACCACTTAGCCACACCAGCCAGGCGCCAAAATTTTTTTGTTATTGATTTCTAATTTTATTACACGGTGGCTTGAGAACATACTTGTTATGATTTGAATCCTTGTAAATTTATGAAGATTTGTTTTATGGCCCAGAGTATGGTTTATCTTGGTAAATGTTCTGGGTACACTTGTGAATAATATATATTTTGCTGGTGTTGGGTGGAATGTTTTATAAGGGTTAGGTCAAGTTTGTTGACAGTATTGCTTATGTCCTTGCTGATTTTCTTTTTTTTTTTTTCTTTAATATATTTTTATTTCAGAGAGGAATGGAGAGGGAGAGAGAGATAGAAACATCAATGATGAGAGAGAATCATTGATTGGCTGCCTCCTGCATTCCCCCTACTGGGGGTTGAGCCCGCAACCCGGGCATTGTGCCCTTGACTGGAATCAAACCCAGGATCCTTCAATCTGCAGGCTGACACACTATCCACTGAACCAAACTGGCTAGGGCTGCCCTTGCTGATTTTCTGCCTACTTGTTCTAACTAAAGGTTAGTAAAATCTCTTGATTATAATTGTAGATTTGTATATACTTTGCTCTGAAATCTACTTTGTGTGATATTAATAGAACTCCAGCTTTCTTTTGACTAGTGTTAGCATGATATAGCTTTTTCATTGCTTTACTCTTAACCTATTTGTGTCTTTATATTTAAAAACTTTTCTTGTAGATAGCATATAGTTCTTGCTTTCTTATCCAATCAGACAAAATTTGCCTTTTAATTTACACCATTTACAATGAATATCATTGATATGGTTAGATTTGAATCTATTATCTTGCTATGTTTTCTATTTGTCCTATCTTCTGTTTATTTCCCTTTTCCTTTTTATCTGACTTATTTTGAATCAATAGAATATTTTTATGATGTCATATCTCCTTTGTGAGATTACTAGATATAACACTTTATTATTTTAAGGTTTGTAGTACAGTATACATTTTTAACTTACCGGTTTACCTCTAGTGATAGTATGCCATTTCATGTATAGAATAAGAATGTACAATAGTGTACTTCTGTTTCTTTCCAGCCTTTATATTATTGTTCATGAATTTTACATGTTATAAATTCCATAATACATTTTGTTTAGTCAATTTTTTAAAGTTTTAAATAGTAAGAAAAATTCTTGCATATAAACTCTTACATTGAACCTTTTTAGTGTTTTATATTTCTCTGCATAGATCAATATGGTATAGTTTTCCTTAGAGCTGAAGAACTTCCTTTTAACATATTTTGTAGTTCAGATTTGCTGTCAATGTATTCTTTCAACTTTTGTGGTCTGAAAATATATTTTGCCTTCTTTTTCAAATATATTTTTGCTGGGTATAGATTTCTAGGCTGTCCCCCTTTTTTCTGTACAGTGGGGCCTTGACTTACGAGTTCAATTCGTTCCATGACGGAGCTCGTAACTCAAATTACTCGTATGTCAAATCAAAAAGTGAACGAGTGAGAGCCATGATGCTGGGCTGATGTTGTGGCGTTCACTGTGACGTTCGCTGCGCCAACTAGCGGTGGGGTATCTGAAGCTGGCTCGTAACCCGAATTTTAGCTCGCAACTCAAAGCAAAAAATTGGCCTAGAGACGGCTCGTATCTCGAAAAACTCGTTAGTCTGGACACTCGTAAGTCAAGGCCCCACTGTATTTTAAAATGTTGCTCCACTGTCTTTTTACTTGTATATTTCCAGAAAGAAGTATGTCATATTATCCTGGTTCCTAGGTAGTTAATAAGTCGTATTTTTCTCTGGCTCTTTTAAGATTTTCTCTTTATCACTAATTTTGAGTTATTTGATAATATGCTTTGGTATAATTTTGTTCATGTTTCTTAGGCTTTTAACTGGGTTTCTTGATCTTCTTGGATCAAGTTTTATAGTTGTCATTAAAGTTGGAAATTTTTTTGCCATTATTTTTTCAGGTATTTTTTCTGTTCTTCCTCCATCCCTTCTTTCAGTTACTCATGTATTAGGCTGCTTGAGGTCCTATAGCTCACTGATGCTCTTCATATTTCTTATTTACTCTTTTTATTTAATTTTCGAGAGTTTCTATTGCTATGCCTTTAAGTTCATTTATCTTTCCTTCTGTATTGTCTAGTCTGCCATTAATTCCACCTGTTATTTTTCATTTCAGACATTTCTGCTTGAGATAATATCTGTGTCGGTTCTGAGTTGGTTTTGATTGATTATCTCATTATTATGGGCCATGTGTTCCTGCCTCTTTGCATGCCTTATCTTAGGTTAGATGCCAGACTTTTACCTTGTTGGGTGTTGGATATTTTTGTATTCTTATACATCTTTTTTTTTTTTATTCCAAAATGTTTAGTTTATTTAGGTTTTTTTTTTTTTTTAATTAAATCTTTATTGTTCAGATTATTACATTGGTTCCTCTTTTTTCCCACCATAACTCCCCTCCACCCAGTTCCCACCCCACCCTCCGCCCTCACTCCCCACCCACTGTCCTCATCCATAGGTGCACGATTATTGTCCAATCTCTTCCCGCACCC
>NW_005360187.1:2659895-2663556 GCF_000412655.1 Myotis brandtii | reverse complement strand
TAAATTTATCAGCGGCTTCTAGACAGTTCTTGAGAGACCTTAAAAGTGTGGTTTTGAACTCTATATCCAGCAGTTTGCTTTCCTCCATTTCTGTCGTTTGTGTCCTGTTTCTTTGTCTCGGCATTTTTTATGCTTCGCTGTGTCGATAGAGTGCCTTTCTGTGCTAAGTGTCCCAATTACCTGAGGTAGACACTCTTGGTGCACCCCCTTGTGGGCTTTGTGCACAGTCTTGTTGTGGTTAAGCCTTGATTGTTGTAGTTATCACTGGGAGGAATTGACCTCCAGGCCAATTGGCTGTGAGAATCAGCTGTGTCTGCAGTGGGAGAACTTCTGTGCTGGAGACACCCCTCTGGGGCAAGACTTGCTTCAATGGGGCTTTGGTGCTCACTGAGTCTGCCCCCTGAGTGTGTCTTTTATGGTTCCACGGAGCTGCAAACTGGATGGTCCCACTCTGACCTCTGGGCTTCCTGGCTCCTGGATCTCTAGGGAGGTGCTAATCTAGCCTTTGCCTGCGGCTATCCAGCAAAAGCCTCCCTGCAGGGCTTGGGCAGGGCAGGTCCCACAGGATCAACAGGGCGGGGCTAGCAGTCTCCCAGTCTCCCAGTCTTGCCCTCAGAGGCTCTGCTTCTCAGTGTCCCGGTCATCGCTGCAAGCCCCTTGGAAAGAAAGGTGCCCTCGGGTTCTGACCCATGCCAGACAGTCCCGCTTCTCCCGTATGAGTCTGGGTCCCTAGAGACTCGCCCGGAACTGGAGCTCAGAGCCTGAGACTCCCTCCTGATTGAAAATGACAACCGCGCCCTCAGCCGCCAGCCTGCTCCGCATGCACTCCGCACCTTAGTATTTTACTTCCGCACTGCGCCTCCTCTGAGTCTCGGTATGCTTTTCTCTTTCCTTCTAGTTGTAGAATTTCCACTCAGCCAGCCTTCCTGTGGTTCTGGATGATGTACTTTCCATCTTTTAGTTGTATTTTTGAAGTGGTTGTTCGAGGTAGCAAACTCCGGTGTTTACCTATGCCGCCATCTTGGTTCTTCTCTCCTTATACATCTTCTTGAGCTTTGTTCTAGACTGCAGTTAATTTTGTCAGGCCCGAAACAGTGCTCAGACTAGAATTAATTATTCTTTACTACTGAGGCAAGACCTTCTTGAGTACTCTACCCACTGCCCCATGAATTATGAGTTTTTTGCAGTCTGGCTGGTGGGAACAGGCATTGTTCCGAACCAAGCCTGGGCACTGTTCCATCTGATCCTTTCTTATGGTTCTGTGCTTTGGGTAGTTTCCTCATATGCATGTACTAACCAGTACTCTGCTGAATATTTTAGGGGAAACCTCTGCAGATTTCTTTCTGTACAGGGGCTTTTTCTTTCTATGCTATTCTCCTCTTTGTAATTCTCTCCTAAAGTTTGGTTTCCCCAGACTGTCCTCTCAGAGTTTACCAAGCTCCCCCTCTTGCTCCTTCTTTCTATGCTGTGGCCTAGAAACCTTCTCGGGGCAGTAAACGGGCAATCTCAGGCTAAGGGCTCAATGCATTTGTTTTCTATCTTTAGGAATCATTGCCCTGCACTGCCTGGTGTTCACTGTCTTAAAAAAAATCATTGTTTCTTATATTTTATTTGTTTTGTTTTGTTTTCATTTTATGTGAGAAGGTAAATCTGATCAATGTAACTTGATCTTGACTAGAAGCAAAAAGCCCAGCAATCTGATTTTAACAAGCCCTCCACGTAATTCTGATACATGTTAAAGTTTAAGAACCATATAGATATATAAATTTAATGTTAGGTGATTATTCACTAATAATCATTTGCCATGAAGACAGGATTATATGAGTCAGTAAATCTAATTTTTGGAGGAAAAAACCCCACTTTTGTTCATAAATTCTCATTTCTATGTTTTGTAGCATTGAAAATATGTCAAACATTTCAATTACTGTAAGACATTTCAAATATGTATACAGATTGAGATTTGGGCAAGGAGAGGAAGAATTTGTAAAATAACCTTATTTCATTAACATTGCTATGGTACAAAGTGGTCTTTTAGCTTTAACCTATCTAAGGATTTCTCTAGCCATGAAACTATTATAAATGTTAGATGGTAAATACAAATCTTAGTAGAATTAGTGGCCTCAAGATATATTCCCATTATAAAATCATTCTGCTTTAAAGGATTCAGAAAAAAAAAGTACCAGTTCTTCTGGAAGTTAGGAATGTGATTGCTGTGAATCCTTTGAAGGAAACTAGTCAAAGAGTTATATTCCTTATTTTTAAAAAGTTTCCTGCCAGAAACTAAAACAGGTTAAGACATGTATAAAATTTATGCCACCTTTATGAAACAAAATGGGGAATATTTTAAATTAGGGAAGTAGGTGAATGTTGACTTAGTCAAGTCAGGCAGACTTTATACTCTTCCACGTTAGCAGTGTTTACCCAGATTATTAAAAAGCAAATACAACGCTTACTCCTAGGAAAGACAAGGGCATAGATCCAGTTATACAGACTTGCCCACAATATCAAATGGAATAAATAAAACTTTTAAAATAAAGAACTAGTAAAAGGCACTGAAACTAGGGGCAGGTCTTAACCTCATGGCAGAGGCTTGAGTGGCTGAGAAGTTAACAGATTGGGCAAAACCAAAGACTCAGGGAATTCATATACCACTTCCCTCCCGAGAGAGAAAATGGGTGGATAAGACTCTTCATAGAAGCACAGATACTCTTTCACTATTGCAGGTAAATAACAATGTCCAGAGAACGTGAACTTTAAACAAGATCAGTGATGAGTTGTCAGATAATGAGATAAAAATGAAGTTTACAGAGGTTGGGGTGGGGTGGGGAATAAGGGCAAGAATTACACTATTATACAACAAGTGGACTAGAAACAGCTGAGTAATTCTTGCAGAGAACAAAGGAAATGACATGGATTAAATTGTTTAGATGATTAAATGGGATATAAGTACAATGCTTGGCAAATAGTAAGTGCTCAATAACATTTATTGTTGCTATTAAATATTAGCACTATTATAGAGCACATACTCTCAAGTGCTTTGAAAATGTCAAAGGAAGTTATACAGTTTCCTTAAGAAGCTGCCCAAGGTCTAATTTGATTAGGACATAAACAATCAACAAAAATATTACATTATTAAATTTAAAGGACTGGAACATAAATATACAAAATATGTGGTACATTTACACAATGGAATATTATGCAGATGTAAAAAAAAGGATCTCTTACCCTTTGAGACAGCATGGACGGGCCTGGAGAGTATGTGGAATCTAATTAACAAAATAAACTGATGTATAAAATAGATCCAGAGACATGGAACAGACTGACAAATCTCAGAGATCAGGGGGTGGAGGGGCAGTAGGAAGAGATTAACCAAAGAACTTATATATATCTACACTAATAAAAGAGAAACATGGTAATTAGCGTACAACCGCTACCCTTTTCATTGGCTAATCAGTGAGTATATGCAAATTAACTGTCAGCCAAGATGGCGGCCGGCAGCCAGGCACTGAAGCGAGCATGAGGCTTGCTTGCTGCGGACTCCAACGTTCCCCGCCTCACTTGCCGGCCTCTCAGCTGCAACTCTAAGCAACTATGTACTATGTTGCAAATAAGAAGCTAAACAAAACCCCAGAAACCGGCTTCCATTCAGCCGGGCTCGGAC
>NW_005360187.1:2656729-2658954 GCF_000412655.1 Myotis brandtii | reverse complement strand
GTATATATATATATATATATATATATGCATAACCCATGGACACGACAATAGTGTGGTAGAGGCTGGGTGTGTGTGGGGGAGGGGTTAATGGGGGAAGAGAGGGAACATCTGTTACACTTTCAACAAAGGTTTAAAAAATTGGATGATGAAAACATAATCCCTAGTGTAGTGTGTTATTTATGAGGACATGCCTTAACATAACATTTTCCTCAAATTTGTTAGGATTAAATGAAGTATAGGACTTGGTACAAGATAAGTGATTAATAAACAATAGCATTTTCCTCCTTCTGTGGCTCAATTTTCTTTTTTTAAAAATATATTTTATTGATTTTTTACAGATAGGAAGGGAGAGGGATAGAGAGTTAGAAACATCGATGAGAGAGAAACACCGATCAGCTGCCTCCTGCACACTCCCCACTGGGGATGTGCCCGCAACCAAGGTACATGCCCTTGACTGGAATCGAACCTGGGACCCTTCAGTCCGAAGGCCGACGCTCCATCCACTGAGCCAAACCGGTTAGGGCTGGGGCTCAATTTTCTTATTTTAAAAAATAAGAAAGCATTATTAAGTATAATGGTTAAGGGTATTGACATCAGAAGTCATGGTTTCTCATCTCAGTTCTGCTTATTATCTGAGACCTTGGGCAGGTTACTTAACCTCTCTGACCCCGACTTTCCCTATCTTTACTTTACCATAGAGACATTTTAGTTGTCCATTAACATCCTGTCTTATAACTTACATTAGCCACTTGATAAGTAGCACCTTTTAAATGGAAATCTGAAAAATTATTTTATCTTCTTTTTATTTTTGGTTTAGGATTTGGAGGCTAGAGGTGGAGATCAGAGTTTTTTCTATCTATTTTACTTAAGTAAAGAGAAAACAAATTAAAATTTAGAAGAAGGAGATTCATTTTCATTTGTCTTGAGAAAAGTAGAGTCAGTTTGAAATTGTTTTAAAGAATTCTATATAAAACTGAAAAAATTATTTTAAGGACTTCTATATAAAACTGAAAACATAAAGGCTACTTAAAGACTACATATTTATTTTTAAATCTAGCAAGGTTCCAAAATGCAATTTTAAGTTACTCAGCTGTTAAGCAACTCTTCACATGTATCTCCAGTACAAAGGAAGGTTCTTCTCAAGGGAGACAGTCTTTAATTGCATTTAAGTTTAAAAAAAAAAGAAGTAACTAGGGAAATGTGTGGGTCTCTCAGGTAATTGCAAGACTTTAAGTTATTACAAAATTAAAATAGTATTTTGCTTCACCCCAGAAATTAATAAACATTTCTGTTAAGTTGCTTAAACAGTTTAAAAGTATGAGTGCAGAAAACAAATTGCTTTCCCTTTGCATTTTCTTGGTGGTGTTCTTTAAATGTTGTATATTTAATTACATGTAATTTTTGGAAAGTTTTTAAAAAGGCAGGATAAACTCATTGTAGAGTCCAAATAGCTTTACCTTATGTACCTGAATAAAGAAGTTTTTGCTCTGGACTGCCCAGGGTCGCTACTGAGAAATGAGTTTCTGAAGGGTAGTCCTACCAAATGGAGCTTTACTCAACGGTCTGTCAACAATACAAAACAGCGTACTCTTTTTGAACTTTGCAGGTTTTTCTTATTCAACCCCATTCTGCGCAATGCACCAGTTGGAACAAGCAACTACAGAACACCTAGGATGGCACTATTAGGAAAAAAGATTAAATCTTTATCCTGGCAATGGGTCTAATTTCTCTCCTAATTTATCATTGTGAATTTACAAAATGTAGCAAAGCAAAAGCAAAATTGGACTATCTGGGCTAGTGATCAGTGAAGGAAACAAAGGGAGATTTAAATATTTCTTTTCAAAAAAGATTGACACTTCCAGTTTTCTCCATTACAAACAATTCTGTAATGAACTTCTTACAAGTAACACATAGCAAACTTGAGGGAAATTTTCATTATGACAAATTCCTGGAAGTGGAATTTTTGAATCAAAGAGTATACATGTTTCACAATTTCACAGATAAGTTAAATAAGTTACCTTACAGGCATAATGGAATGCAGCCCTTAAAAAGAATGAGTTAAACCTAAAGTATTGATATTTTTAAATGTCCACAGTATATTATTAAATCAAAAAAGGAGTTACTTCACACTGTAAAATCCCATTAACATTTATATAAAGACTAGAGGCCCGGTGCACAAAAATTTGTGCACACGGGGGGGGGGGGGAGGGGGGGCCCCCCGCCCG
>NW_005360187.1:2651558-2655542 GCF_000412655.1 Myotis brandtii | reverse complement strand
GCGAGTGACTGAAGCTTCCAACCGCTCCTTGTTTTCTTTTTTTTTTTTTTTTTTTCTGGGCCAGCTTTAGCTCTGAGGCCTCGCTGCTGAAAACATGGATACAATGTTTCGGTCCGGCTGGGTTTCAGTCCGGCTGTTTTCTGGGGTTTTGTTTACCTTCTTATTTGCAACATAGTATATAGTTGCTTAGACTTGCAGATGAGAGGCTGGCAAGTGAGGCGAGGAACGGAGTCTGCAGCAAGCAAGCCTCGTGCTCCCTCCAGTGCCTGGCTGCCGGCCGCCATCTTGGCTGACAGTTAATTTGCATATACTCACTGATTAGCCAATGAAAAGGGTAGCGGTCGTACGCCAATTCCCATGTTTCTCTTTTATTAGTGTAGATGTTAGTATTTCAGAGAGGCAAATCTGGAAGAATATATGTCAAACACTGATTAACTCATTCATCAAATTTGAAGATTACTTTTTACATTATGTATGTAGTGCATGGATAAATTCATCTTGTAAAAATAAATTTAATAGATACACAAACATTGTACCAAAATGTCCAAAAAGTTTTATTCACAAAAGCCCAAAACTTTAAACAATCCAACGCTCATCAACTGGTGAATGAATAGAAAAATTTGGTATCTCCACACAATGGAATACTACTCAGCAATAAAAAAGAAAAAACTATTGATGCATGATATAATTTAGATTAATCTCAAAATCATTATGCTAGGAGAACAAAGCCACACACAAAAGACTACATACCATATGATTTCATTTATATGAAATTTTGGAAAGGGCAAAGCTATAGTGTTAGCAGATCAATGGTGGGCTAGGGGCTGTGAGGATGACTTATAAAGGAGTATGAAGGAACTTTTGGGGGCAATAGATATGATTGATATCATGATTCTGGTGTTGGCTACACTACTATATACATTTGTTAAAGTTTATCAAATTGTATATTTAAAATAGGTGAACTTCACTGCATGTAATTTTTATAGAGGTTTTTAAAAAATACCCACTTTTATTTTTTAATCTTTATTGATTTCAGAGAGGAAGGGAGATAGAAACATCAATGATGAGAGAATCATTGACCAACTGCCTCCTGTAGGCCCCACACTGGGGATCGAGCCCGCAACCCGGGCATATGCCCCGACTGGCAATCAAACCGTGACTTCCTGTATCATAGGTCAACCACTGGGCCATGCTGGCAGGGCTTAATACAGTGGATTTTTAAAGTACAGATAAAGCTCTCTTTTGACTACCACTCCCAAACCAGGTTCCTTCACTCTCTGGGAAGGCTCCCTCCTCTCTCCATACAGGTTAAACAGGTAACCACTAACTATCACTATTACAGATTCTACTTCAAAGTTCTTGAGCATTTACACATACACCTGGGGAAATCTACACTTTTATATTACTTTACAGTACTGTCATTATTTGGCTTTTTCCACTAATTGTATCTTGGAGATCTTTTCATTAGAATTTATAGTTCTACATCATTCTAACTCTTGATAGTATTCCATAGTATGAATATACTATAGTTTATTCACCATCCCTCTATCATTTAGCCATATATGAGTGTCATGGTGTGCCAAATCCAGGAAATACCATGAAATATAAAAACGGACCAGCCTTGGCTGGGTGATTCAGTTGGCTGTTGTGGTTCATCAAAAAGGTTGCAGGTTCAATACTCATTCAGGGTGCATACCTAGGTTGTGGATTCATCTCTGGTCAGGGCGCTTACCAGGGAGGCAACCCATGGATGTTTCTGATGGACATTTCTCCAATTGATGTTTCTCTCTTTCCCTCTTCCTCTCTTTCTCAAATCAATTAAACACACACACATCATGTCCTTGGGTGGGGATTAAAAAAAGCACACACACACAAAACAGACTAGAGTCCTGCCTTGTTTCTTAAATTATTTTATTTTTTGGTAACAACTTTGCCATACAATTCCTCATTCAAAGTTTATAATTCACTAGTTCCAGTAATTCATAGAGCCATGTACCAATCACCACCATCAATTCCAGAACATTTTTATCACCTCAAAAAGAAACCCTCCACCCTTTAGCTGTAATCCCCAAGCCTCCCATCCTTCCTACCCCTAAGCAACCACAAATTTGCTGTCTCCATAGATTGACTGCTCTGAACCCTTCATACAAATGGAATCATAGGCTATGTGGTCCTTTGTCACTAGATTTTTTTCCCCACTTAGTATAAACTTCTCAAGGCTTATCTAGTTTGTAGTATATGTCAGTGCTTTATTCCTTTTTTGTTGTTGAATAATATTCATTGTATGACTGTATTACATTTTGTTTACTCACTAGTTGATGGACATTTGAGTCATTTCCCTTGGGGCTATCTATAATATAAAAGCCTAAGCGACCTTTACAACGGTAGCCAGGATGTGCACTGACCACCAGGGGGCAGATGCTTAATGCAGGAGCTACCCCCTGGTGGTCAGTGCACTCCCACAGCCAACCTCCCACGCCTCCACCTCCCCCCTCCCACCAATTGGGCCAGTCGGCCAACCTCCTGAGGTCCCTCCCCACAGCAGGCCAGATCACTGGGCAGAGGGACCCACCACCCATGCATGAATTCATGCACCAGACTTCTAGTTATGAATAATGTTGCTATGAGTATTTGTATGGACATATGTTTTCATTTCTCTTGACTATATACCTACGAGTGGAATTAGAGTCAAATGGAAAGTCTATGCTTAACTTTTTGAGAAACTGCCAGACTGTTTCTAAAGTTCTTTTACCATTTTATGTTTCCATCAGCAGTGTATGAGGGTTCTGATTTATCTACATTCTTAACAGTCGTTATCTTTTTATTTTAGCCATCTTATTCAGTATCAAATTGGTATATCACTGTGGTTTTGATTTGCATTCTCATAACTGACGGTTATTTTAACTTCCTTTAAAAAATTTTATCTTTATTTTTGAAAGTATTTCAGATACCCCTTTTTAAAGGTTTCAGACAAGTGGGTGAAAGGAGGGTTGTCAATAGTTAATATTAAAAGTCCGGTCTTAACTACGAAGAGCGGTTATGATTCTTTGAGTGGGAGTGATTTATCTAGTCAGTCAAGGAAGTATTTCCAAGGGGGTTGAAATTGAAACAGATCTTCAGAGCGGGTGAGCATCCTAAACTGCTCCAACAATTGGGGTCTATGTGGGAAGTGGCAAAGATTACCGGGAACTTGTTTTTTCATACCTTTCCCCCCATCCTAAACTGCTCCAACAATTGGGGTCTATGTGGGAAGCAAAGATTACCGGGAACTTGTTTTTTCATACCTCCCCCCCGCCCCACAAGACGTATGCCTTATTTTGAATCAGGAAAACATTAAGATCATAAATATATTTAAAGTGAGAAGGCTTCCCACTTCCTCAACTTAAGGAAATCAATATTACATGCTTCTGGGAGATAGTAGAAAAGTAAGCCTTACTCGTTGGCTTCTCTTAAAAGCTGAATAGTTGTTGAAAATAGGAGTTCTCTTGTCTTGACCTAGGAGTAGGGATCTTCAGTATGACCTCGCCTGCGGGGTCGAAGCGGCAGACCTGGCTTCCTCAGCGGTTGCCACCGGCTCTCCGCCGGCTCGTCCTCCACTAGGGAATGAGTCCGGTCCAGCGCGTGCAACGTGTTCGTTGGTGGGACCGGGGAATCCCCAACACGCGTAGCATTGGAGGACGACGCCCAAAAGGCATAGAGAACGAAGTAAACTGCCTCCCAACCCGCAAGGCACAGCCCACCTTTCCGGAAGCAAGGATGACAACCTCCAGGATGCACTTATCAGGCGGAAGGGTCTCGCTAAAGTCTGATTGGCCGTGACAAAGCGAGGCATTGTGGGACTTTGTCCCCCAGTACGCCTGTGCTAACCGGCCTCGCCCGCTTCCTGCAGCCACGTCCCGGAGGTGGCGGCGGCTGGAGATGCACGTCAGCAAAGCTGGCCCCTCCGTTGCAGGCGCAGGCGCAGTGGCTCGGGCAGCCCCGGAA
>NW_005360187.1:2644176-2650787 GCF_000412655.1 Myotis brandtii | reverse complement strand
CCCGGGAGCGCCCGAGGGTTCAGGAGCGACCGGAGTCCTCTGCTCCCTTCGCTCATCTTGGCTTCGCGCTGGGTTCCGCTTCGTATTTTTTCTTTTCCTCGTTAGTAGCCCTGCAAACGGAGTTTTTCATGAATATGTTCCTTTTAGCCACTCTCAAAAACTAAAGGTCTTTGGTTTTCAAACTGATTTTTATTGGTAGTTTTATTAGCCCTAGGTTTAATGGGGGTGGGGAGGAACTTTTAGAAAGTAATTTTCTTAAGCCGATAACAAGTTTTCAGTAACTGAACTTTATGACGCTTAATTTTAGGGTAGCCTTCTTAATAATTACAAAGGTGTTCTTTTTTAATTCTTTTGGGAAATAGGCTTTTGGAAACCTGCTTTTCAGGGTCATTTTTCGCTCAGCGGAGGGAGAAGGGACTTGTCATTTGAGGGAAGTAAGCAACCCCTTCCGCGTAGTGCTGTAGGGAGTCTGCACTGTAGCTAAGCTCCATGGACCCCGGAATGCTAAAAGGTGCCCCTCTAACTTTAAAACTGAAACCTGGGTCATTACCTGTTTTCTAGAGAGTGGAAGGGGTAAAGGTTTTATTTTCAAGTTGTACCCTTGAAAGTTTTCCAAAGCAAGGTTCAGTAATATTTCGAGGTGTATTAAGATGAAGGGTAAACACATTTGGTTCTTTTTTTTAACTTCTCTGTTAAGCTTCTGACTTCTTCACAATTCATGGGACAATTGTTAATTAATCATTCACAAAGGAAAATTAAAATATTTTCTCTTTCAAAGTGTTTCTCGGATTTCATTTTTGAAGACGAAATGTAGGAGGGCAAGCATGTTATTTAGGCTTTAAAAGTCACTGAAAAATGGCAGTCTAAAAAAGTATCCGAAGTTAATGAGAGAACTTTGGACTGTGATAAATTAATTTTCAGCCTGTTCCTTAAAGAGATGAACTAGTACGACCTTGTGTTCCTGGAAATGTATGTTTGGTCCTTTTACTGAAGATTGTTGGAAGTAAATTGCCGTTTTTCATTTCCTTAATCTTTGTGATGGCTACAGGTTAAGAGGGAAAAGAACAGTAGAATTATGCTATAAGTACTTTCCTATTTTTACTATATTAGGGGAGCATTTCTTCCCCTTCTCAAAAATGATGGAAAGAAAATGGAAGAGGAAAAGTATTTAACTTTGTGCATTTGTGCAGGGCTTAGAAGTCATGATTTGGAATTATTCATTTATTACTCAGGTTTGCTATTGTTTTGCATTATAATTTCAGGATATTAGGTTCCTTGATTAAAAATACTTCAGTCACAAGGACAACTTTTAGGTAACTCATCAAATGAAGTATAACCATATGATGGATAGAGAAATAGGTGATTTGAAAGTTTGATAATTCTTAGAAATTTTTGTTCAGCTTTCTGAGTGGCAGCATAAATAATAGACACTCAAAATGTCTGCCTCTATTGAAGTATTAGAATTAATACCCAGCTACTGAGTCTGGTTTGCCAAATTACTGTGGAGAATTTTAAGTTTTATTCCTATATTCACTCTCCCAAAAGTTCAAGTAATTTAAAAAGGTGTTTGATTGAAGTTACAGCTTGCAGTAAACTAGTTAAAAACAGTATCAGATTTAAAGTAATTTAAACTATAGATTGACAGAAATCCGTCAATCATAGTTTTTTCCCTCGAAGGAGAAATTGCTCCTGTAACTAATATGAGCTTAAATTCAGAGTTTCCAACTTTTATCTCTCCTGTAGCCCTGCATTATGCTATTTTATGTAGGATCAACATATTTTGATCTGATAATACGTAATTTCAGTAAATGACCCCCCCCCCCCATTTTGTTTATGTCTGAAAACCACCAGTGTGTTCATAGAGGAATTACTAATTCTATTCTCTGAACTTGCAAGTTCTTGACAGTTGAAAAGCTGAAAAATGTTCCTTTCTAAAAGATTGCTAATACCAGTTAAGTTCTGCCTTTCCCTTATATTTTGACTATTTTGGGGGGGGGGGGGTGGGGACTGGATAGGTTTAGGAGGAAGGATCCCCTGATGGTCAAACCTCTGAGTAATTAGATAATATTAAGATAGATTGTGTCCACCAGAAGAATATAAAGGCAGAATGGCAGTGTACAAATACTATTTGAGAGCTCTGGCATCAGTCTAGGTGTTTTTGTTTGTTTTGTTTTTAATTTAAAAATTGAGATGTAACTCACAAAACATGTAATTCATCCCTTTAAAATGTACAGTTCAGTGGTTTTTAGTATATTCACAAAGTTGTGTAACGATCACTACTTTCTTAATTCTAGAACGTTTCTATCAGCCCAGAAAGAAACCCCATACCCCCAAAATGTCTGTCATTGCCCCATCCCCCAATACCTCTTGCAACCACTCATCTACTTTACTTTCTGTTTCTATGGGTTTGTATACTTAGAATATTTTGTATAATGGAGTCATAAATATGTGACCTTTTTTTCTTTTTTTAACATTCAGAGAGAAAAGGAGAGAGAGAGAGTTAGAAACAGCAACCAGAATCATTGATCAGCTGCCTCCTGCAGACCCCCCACTGGGGATGGAGCGCAACCCTGGCATGTGCCCCTGACTGGAATGGAACCTGGGACCCTTTAGTCCATAGGCCGACACTCTATCCACTGAGCCAAACCAACTAGGGCCAATATGTGACCTTTAGTGTCTAGCTTCTTTCACTTAGCATCATGTTTTCTAGGTTTATCCATATTATTAGCATGTATCAGTACTTCATTCCTTTTTATGACTGAACAATAATTCTGCTGTATACATATACTACAGTTTGTTCAAATTGGGTTGTTTGATGGAAATGGGGTTGTTTTCACTTTTTGGCTATTACAAATAATACTGTTATGAACATTTGTGAGTAAGTTTTTGTGTGGGCATATGTTTTTTATTCTCTTGGGTAAATACATACCTAGGAGTGGAATTGTTGGGTCCTGTTAACTATGTTCAACATTCAGAGGAACTGCCAAACTGTTTTCCAAAGCAGCTATGCCATTTTACATTCCCACTAGTATGAGGGGTTTAATTTCTCCATAAGACCCAGGGGTTGAATTATCTGTTCTCCATTATTCCTGTGATTCTGGGGATATTACTGAACCTCAGATGCTTCATCTGAAAAAATGGAGGGTTATTGTGGGGATTAAATTATAAAAATGGATGGAATCACCTAGAGATATGGATGGAACACAGTAAACACTCAATGTTAAATTATTATGAAGTTGTATTTCAATTTTCTTTGTAAGAAAATTTGAAAGATAAAGGAAATAAAAGTATCTGAAATTTTACTTTTTTTTCTTCCCCGTTTTTTCCTTTCTGCATTTGTTTTTTTCTCTAAGTTGAGATAATTGAAATCTATCTTAATTTAAAATATAAATATTTCTTGCTGCCACAGTTTGGTAGACAAACTTTTTAATGATTGACAAAGATTTTGGGGGTTAGTTTTGCTGCTAACACTTTGGTCAAAGCGTGGGTCCAGTAAGGAGAACAAGTAATTCCAGTGTATCTTTCAATACAGTGAGTTGTTTATGGGGGTGAGAGGGAGGGAGGACATAACTGGACCGTACAGATTAGAGTCTTATCTTGGCTAGTTAAAAATTGGTTATAATTTTCATTTTGTGGAGAAGTCTCATTGCCAAACATTGGAACATTAAGGAAGTACAAACTTAAGAAATTATTAAAATAGCACAATATTGTTAGACCAACATGTTTTTGAGTAAAGACCTGTATAATGAGTTTTAAATGATGGTAAACATTAATGTGTGCATCTTAAATTAACTCAAATGATATCTTCATGATTTTAGAAACTTCTATGTGGCTGCAAGTCATTTAAATATTGTCTTATAGTTTTTATTTTAAAAATAACGTGGTTGCTTAAAAAACCTTATGGTTGCACTATTTTGTAAACTCCTTTTTAAATATATATATATATATTATTGATTTTTACAGAGAGGAAAGGAGAGGGATAGAGAGTTAGAAACCTCAATGAGAGAGAAACATTGATCAGCTACCTCCTACATGCCTCCTACTGGGGATCGAGCCCACAACGAAGATACATTCCCTTAACCGAAATCGAACCTAAGACCCTTTAGTCCACTCTGTCCACTGAGCCAAACTGGCTAGGGCTATTCTTTTTTTAATGAAAGTAACACGTGTTTATTGTGTTACCAAAAAAATTCACAATATGGAAGTAGAATAGTAATTATGCATACAGGCAGGTATAAAGCTTTTATTAAAATAAAAATTAGATTACTGTAACTTAAAGTAGTTATATAATCATAATTCTGTTTTCTCCCGTTCCTTGTCAATATTTTTGAATTTACATTGTTTTTAAATGGCAGTATGAGGTTCATTTGGACCCCAATGAGGAGTGGCATGTGCCATAGTTCTCAAACTGTAACTCAAGTATTTTTCCTAATCACCATCTCAATTTCAATTCTTCTGACTTGTACCTAATCATATTTGGACTTAGTGAAAAGGCACTTTTGCTTTATTTTAAAATTTGATCAGAATCAAGAGTGGCATTTATGCTCTCAAGAGACAGCTTTTTTTCAACAATGAAAAGATTATATGTTATTCCCATTTTCTGTATTGTTGCTGAAGATCTGTGTGGTTTTGTTTGTTTTTTTGTTTTGTTTTTCCGATTTTTTGGTAATGTTCCATACACAGAAAACAAAACTCTTCCTGGTAACAGTTGATTTTTCTTATGTCCATGAGTGAGGGCTGAGAGTGGGCTGCTCACTCTGTCTAGTAAGTGTCAGTATTTTGGAAAGAATAAACCTGAATCCCAGTATGAAGAAGTAGAGACCAAAGTTTTATTAGAGGAGAGGACATAGGAATAAGAAGATTTAAGATGTCAGAGTTTCCAGAGAAATCTTAAAGCTACCCTTTTTTCTGCCAAGGGCCATTTGGATATTTATAACATCATTCACGGGCCATACAAAATTATCAACTTCTGCTAAATTAACTCATCCCTAATGCCTTGGCAGGGCCAGACCAAATGACTTTGAGGGCCTTATATGGACGTTCTCCACCCCTGCTTTATAGGGAACAAAGCAGAAAGGGTAGGAGTATGAGTTGCCTATAGCCTTTAGTTCTGTTTTTGAAGTAACTGATCAAAATTAAACTTACTTGCACGGGAATGTAGATTAGATAAGTGAGGTGATTTCTGGTTTTCTTTTAAAACTTAATAGAATTGGTTTCATGTGCCAAGTCTTGCTTTGATTTAAATTTTTAAAACACATCTTTGCTTAAATCAACACTCAGTTGAATTTCAAAATCTGTGGTAATGTGGAAATTCAAGTGGCCAAATGTGATATCCTTACAGCAATGGTACATTCAATGAGATTATTAGATACTGACTTTCCATTTATGAAGACTTTAGCAAACAATGTAGGATATCCAGGTTTTGAGAGATTCATACTTAAAATAAGCATTTAATTTGTTCTTCACTATCACTGTAATAAAGTGGTATGACTTCTTGTTTTAATATGAATTTTTTTCAGAAACCACATTCTTCCACACTTGTCTATGCCTCAAGGAAGCATTTTAAGAATTTAGACATATGTTGGAGATGAATATGATAGGGTCATTTTTACAACTCATATTAACCAGTCTTCTGTTCTCATTTCTGCACATTTGACGTTGAAATGAATGTAAGCAGGAGTAAAATTGGCCTTATCTTCCTTTGAAAGTCATTTAAAGAGATTAGGACATAGTATTGAGTTTACTAATCTTAAAGTTAGTTCTTTATTCACTTGTTCTTATGTGTTCTGATTCAACGTCTAATTTGTGTTTTTTAAAATGGTAATAGGTCATAGAAATAATACAGACGAGTTGGAGGAGATCATAAATTATCTGATCCAGTGTCCTTATTTTATAGCTAATTTCTGTGGCTTTAGTTTCCTAAAGTGACTTGTTTAAAGGCACTTGACTAGTTTATGGCAAAGCAAATCTAGAAATTATTGCCTGAATCAGCCAGATGCTATTTTCTTTTCACTACTACATGCTATCTCTTTAGGTCTAGAAAGAAAAAGTGAAATCAGAAATGAGGTGATTTTATTTCTAACTCATTTGTGCCTTGACCAGTCAACTTTAGCTTTCAAACTATGTATTTGTTGCAAAATAATTTCTTAGTGTGTGCTTTTGGTCTAGATTTAAAACCTGTGATGTCTTTTCTAGTTGGATTGGATGCTGCTGGCAAGACGACCATTCTGTATAAACTGAAGTTAGGGGAGATAGTCACCACAATTCCTACCATTGGTAAGAAAGTTTACAGGTGATTATTATAAAGTGAAATAGAATAGAGCTTAATTTTGAAACTGCCTTATATTTAAAGACTTTGTTTTTAGAGCAGTTTTATTTTCACAGAAAAATTGGGAGGTATCCCAAATTATCCCTTCACCCATAGTCAACATCACTCACTAGAGCAGCGGTTCTCAACCTGTGGGTCGCGACCCCTTTGGCGGTCGAACGACCCTTTCACAGGGGTCGCCTAAGACCATCCTGCATATCAGATATTTACATGACGATTCATAACAGTAGCAACATTACAGTTATGAAGTAGCAACAAAAATAATTTTATGGTTGGGGGTCAC
>NW_005360187.1:2637260-2643213 GCF_000412655.1 Myotis brandtii | reverse complement strand
TATCAGCGGTTCTCAACCTGTGGGTCGCGACCCCTTTGGCGGTTGAACGACCCTTTCACAGGGGTCGCCTAAGACCATCCTGCATATCAGAATTTACATTACGATTCATTACAGTAGCAACATTACAGTTATGAAGTAGCAACGAAAATAATTTTATGGTTGGGTCACAACATGAGGAACTGTATTTAAAGGGCCAGAAGGTTGAGAACCACTACACTAGAGTGATACATTTGTTACAGTTGATGAACCTACATTTTCACATCATAATCACCCAAGGTCCATAGTTTACCTTTGGGTTCACTTTTGGTGTACATTCTGTCTAAACAGATGTACAATGACATGCATTCATCATTATAACTCCTTGATTTTTAAGTTTGTTGATTATTTAGTGGGACTTTAAAAAAGCAATTCTGAGATAATTCCACAATTAAAGGGGTTTATTTTCTTAATGACATTGTGCACAACAGTCTTTTTGGTTTTTCTCTTTGTAGGTTTTAATGTGGAAACAGTAGAACATAAGAACATTTGTTTCACAGTATGGGATGTTGGTGGTCAAGATAAAATAAGGCCTCTCTGGAGGCATTACTTCCAGAACACCCAGGTAAGGAATGCTATACATTTTTTATAACTTTTCTTTATAGGTTTCATGCTCTAAATTTATGTTAATATTTACTGTTTAACTGGCTGTTGGTGTTTACTATATGAGTTGGCATTCTTCTTATCACTACCATATTTGTCAGTGAACTCTCAAGCTTTTGAGGCTAAATTACTGAGGGTGGAAGAGTTACATAGCTGTCATAGTAATATTTTTAAGTGTGTGGGTTATTCTCAAGATTGAATTAGCTGTTTCAGCAGTAGTTCTATTGGTTTCATTCTTAGTCTAGAAAGTAAGATATGTATAACTTTCTGTCATTATAGTTTTTAATGAATGTAAGACAATCTTTCTTTCTTTCTTTTTTTTGACCATGTGCCAGATGCTCTGAGCACTTTATTTGCATTATTTTGGGGTAGGGACTGACATCCCTGTTGTCTACACAGGAGGCGGAAGCTCAGTTTACCGGCAAGGCACTGAGCTATCAAGCTGCCTCCACATCCCACACTCCTGAGGGCCTGGCTTTCAGCCCCATGCGGCACCAGCTTGTAGGACCAGGAGTAAAACAGCAAAGGGCCCCTTAAAATGTTTGGCTCCCATTTGTTGCCACTTTGGATGCAAGTTTCTTACTCGTTCGTTTCTGGCAGGTGCTATGCTCTGGCTCAGTAACAGCCCCAAGGACAGTCTTTCTTCATTTACCCCAGTTAATTGTTTACTTTACTAAAATACATTACAACCCTGGCGGGGTGGCTCTGTTGATTGGAGCATGTTCCCTACACCAAAAGGTTGCTGTTTCAATTCCCATTTGGGGTGTGCACAGGAAGTTACCGATTGATGTTTCTCTCACATTGATGTTCTCTCTCTCTCTCTCTCTCTCTCTCTCTCTCTCTCTCAAAATCAAAAATAAATCCTCAGGTGAGAATTTAAAAAAAATTCTAAAAAAAACGGCATTACAAAAATATATTAAGGTAAATCTGCCCTGTTGATTTGTAAGATAGTTTTATATTACTGTGTAGTATATGTAAATAACACATGGAAGAGACATTAGCGCAGAAGTTCTTAATTTGGCTGCACATTGGAGTAACTTGGGGAGCTTTCAAAATCCTAAAGTCCTGAACTCCAGACCACTTGAATCAGAGTTTCTGGGAATATAAACTAGGCATCAGTAGTGCTTCTCAAACTTTAATGTGCCTATTAATTATCTGGGTCTTTGCTAAAATACAGATCAATTCACTAGGGCTTGGCTAAGTAACACCTGAGGTTTCTAGCAAGTTCCAGGTAGTGGTTCTGATGCTGCTGTTTGAGATCTTACTTTGCTGAACAAGGCTCTAGTACAGAGTAATTCAACAGCAGCACTGTTGACATTTCGGGCGGAATAATTCTGTCGTTGGGTGAAGGGAGAGCTCTCTTTTGCATGGTAGGATGTTTAGCAGCATTCCTGGCTTCTACCCACTAGGTGCCATAGCAGTACCCTCCTTCCACCCAAACCAATTGCAACAACCTAAATTGCTCCCTCTTGAAAACCACTGCTCTAGTCTTACTCTTATATGTAAGGAAACTGAAGCTTGGAATGACTTACTTAAGACTGGAGAGCTGGTTCTTGTTCTACATTTCTATTTAACCTGCTTCCAACTCTGTTGTGTTTCCGAAGTAATGTGCGATGTTAACAAGCACTTCATATGTTTAAGATTTGCAGATAGCAGTTATTCTTGGTCTCCAGCTCTTATAACATTGTATACAAGTGAGGTACATTGCCACCAGGTGGCAGTGAATACCCTAGCAACCAGGTTTAAGTAGTATATCCTGTTAAGTAAGTAGTTTGTTTATTTATTTAAAAATAAGAATGTGCCCAGCCGGGTTGCTCAGTGGTTGAGTATCCACCTATGAACCAGGAGGTCATGGTTTCTCAGTCAGAGTATATGCCTGGGTTTTGGGCTCCATCCCCAGTAGGGGGCATGCAGGAGGCAGCCAATCAATAATTCTCTCTCATCATCGATGTTTCTATTTCCCTCTTCCTTCTTCTTTAAAAAATTATAATGTTTCTGTTCATTAGCATAGCTGTGGTTAGAAAAGATATTTTGATGAGTCATATGCTTTAAAAATAAATCTTATTTAGGAAATTTTAAAATATACCCAAAATGAGAGAGAGAGTAACATAATAAACTCCCACATAACTATTAATTAACTTCAATTATTAGGCTATGGCTATATTGTTTAATCAGTACTCCTCTGTAGTGTACTTCACCTTTAGGATTATTTTAAAGTAAGTCATAGGTATTTCATTTAGGGAACATGTTTTTGAAGTAAAATTATGTGCGAAGTAAAACTGTGTTAATCTTAAGCCTTATAATTTTTAACCAAGGGTAGCCCTGGTTTTATCCCTAGATTTGTTTAGCATGCTTGGTAGTTTACTTTGAGATCTTTTTTTTATTGGGGGGGGGGGTAGGTACCAAATTACTTTATTTGAAGGAATGGTACAAATGAAAGACATGAATGAATGATTTGGTACAAGTTATAGAAAAGGGAAGGTAACTCCAACATGCATGTACTGCTTTGGTGACCAGGGAAGTCACCCCTGTGACTGGGAAGCCAGCCTAAGGCTTAGCTGTCAGCACTGTCTCCCAGGGTGTGCTTATCAAAGAGATACTCTGCCATGCCCATTTCAAGGGCCTCCCAGCATGTGCAAATTAGTTACAAGGTCTTAATTTGAGATTAGATCCATTCCTGACCTCTTTGGATTACCTTAAATCAAAAGTCCAAGTACTTCTTCCTAGGGACCTCATGCCTGCTGGAGAAAGCTTTATGTGTTACCTGATAATAACAGCTAAGCTGTTACAGCTAGATTTGCCAGCACTCCTGACCAGTTCTTTCAGCTATAAAATTTAAAAGAAACTGATGCCATGATTTTAACTTGTGTTAACAATCCAGGACACAGTGTTTATTGTAGTAAATTCCTCTTCCCTCACTAGATAATTCCAATTATTTTGTTCTAAACAATTAAATAAATATTTAGCCATTTAAGTAATCTTATAATAGCCAGACCTATTTTTAGAATTTTACCTTTTCTACACTTTTTTAAAAAAAATATGTTTTATTGATTTCTTCCAGAGAGGAAGGGAGAGAGATAGAGAGTTAGAAACATCGATGAGAGAGAAACATCGATCAGCTGCCTCCTGCACACCCCCTACTGGAGATGTGCCCGCAACCAAGGTACATCCCTTGACTGGAATTGAACCTGGGACCTTTCAGTCCACAGGCCGACGCTCTATCCACTGAGCCAAACCAGTCAGGGCATTTTCTACACTCTTGATTCTAGGCTGTCCAAGGAAGTGAATAACTTATACTTTATTTCTAAAATAATTCTCCCTCTCAATAATACTATTTTGGGACTGATAGCATTACTTACATTTTAAAACAATAAAAATGGGTTGATAGTACAGAAAAAAAGTAGATCATTTTAGAGGTATTAACTCTTCTAGAGGGGATAACTAGTAAGTAGTGCTGAGATCTGAATTTGGGTATCTTTATACTATGCCATACTGGCTCTCCTAGTACCAAAAGTTTTTTTAAAGGTTAGGATGTTTAAAATGATTGTTTACACCTGGCCAATGTTGCTCAGTGGTTGAGCATCAACCTATGAAAAGGAGGTCAGGGTTCGATTCCCTGTCAGGGCACATGCATGGGTTTCAAGCTCAATCCCCAGTAGGAGGTGTACAGGAAGCAGCCAATCTATGTTTCTCTCATTATTGATGTTTCTCTCCTCTCTTCCTCTCTGAAATCAATTTTTAAAAAATGTATATAAAAAGGATGGTTTCTAACAGACATAAAGGAAATGGGTTTGAAAGTTGCTAGATCAAAATGATATTATGTCATTTAACATCCATAGCCTAAAATAACTATTAAGTACCCTGGCAAACTCAGTGTAATACTTAGGAGTAAATATAAAGTGATGTAGACCTTTGTCCTCAGTGGATTTAATCTAGTTACTTACATAAGTAATAACACAAGACAGTTTCTGATAAAAGTGACACATGATCATAAATATTCTGTGATCAGGGTTGTGGGGAGAACATTCAAAGTAATCACTTTTGTATTAATAGGAATAGATTTTAATAAAGCTATAAAATTAATCTGCCCTCTCAAGTTGAAAACTTTTTTTATATTTTCCCATTTGAAAGTTTTTAGAAAAGTCTTAATTCAAAGAACTGCTTCCCAATTCCATTTCTTTCGTAGTATAAAATTCTAATATTTGTAAATATCTTTAAGAATGATTACTACCTTCCTTCTTATTAAGTATTTCTTGTTTCATCAAGTCAACCATGAATTTTAGATATATTTTGCTTAAAACTTCCTTACCCTGATTGAGTTGGTGGGCAACATTCTGGAACAAGGCTAAGTTTTCCTGATGACGCATGCCTCTTCTCCCTCTTTTTTTTTTTTTTTAAATATATTTTATTGATTATTCACAGAGAGGAAGGGACTGGGATAGAGAGTTAGAAACATCGATGAGAGAGAAACATTGATCAGCTGCCTCCTGCACACCCCCAACTGGGGATGTGACTGCAACCAAGGTACATGCCCTTGACCGGAATCTAACCTGGGACCTTTCAGTCCACAGGCCGACGCTCTATCCACTGAGCCAAACCGGTTAGGGCTTCTTTTTTTTTTTTTTTTTTTTTTTAAGCACTGTGTACTTTCAAAAAATCTAGTTAGTAAATTTATGAATCTTTGGCTTATTCTTTTCCTTTTGTCCCCACTTGTGGCCATTTTGTTACTTAAATTTATCTGGACTTAAAACATGCAAGGGCACAGGGAAGGAAGGGAGTGGGGTAAAATTTAGTCTTAGCGCAACTGAGAAAAGATTTCATTTGGTTAAGAGTGTCATTTCTTTTGATTTAAAATAAAATTTCAAATGTTCAAGTAAAAAATAGTGCTCAAATTTGTTTTCAGGACTTAGAGCCCTGTTCTTTTTCCATTTTTTAAAAATAATGGGACATTTTCTTCTCAACATTTAGCTCTTGATATGGTTTTGCTGCTTATGCTTGTGTTTCATATTTAGTGTGTTTTTTAAATTTAACTGTCATAATTTATTTAAACAATTTTTTTCAGGGTCTTATTTTTGTGGTAGATAGCAATGACCGTGAAAGAATTCAGGAAGGAGCTGAAGAGCTGCAAAAAATGGTAAGAATATATTTTTTTAATTTATCATTTCCAGGATGCATTTTTTTCTAGGTGACAGTGGTGATGTCAGTGGTTGGCACATTTTAACTGTGATTAGATTACACAAATGAAACTTTTTAGGGGAGAAAGAACTATCATCACAGGTTCTTAAGAATGCATATATGGACACAGACACCAGGG
>NW_005360187.1:2625942-2637215 GCF_000412655.1 Myotis brandtii | reverse complement strand
GGTACCTTAATCAATAAAGAAAAAAAAAGAATGCATATAAAAATCTATAGAGTTTTTTTAAAAAAACCACAGACACAGAAGAGAATCTACGTAGTAGGCTAGGAGAAAAAGCCCAGCTTGTTTTTAGAATGCTCCATGACTGCTTTTGATGCATCTCTCTGATTGAGGATGTTTACATTAGTCCAGTCTTATTTTATAGGTATAAAATTGGTAGTTCTGATACTTTATGGGTGGGATGCTGGTTCAGATTCCTTGCTCCTAAGGTCATTGGGTTTAGTGTTTTCTATATTGTGCCTACAATGTATACTTTGAAATGTTTTGTAATAGTAACCATGATAAAGAATCCCGGGGATTGTAGTAGGATTTTGGTTGACTGTGGCATCTTGGCCTGGCCATATATTGGGTTAATGTTTTCATTTGTCTGTTTGCTAAAAAGCCAGGGCGGGGTGGGGTTGTTGAGGAAACTTGCCATGGTTTCAAATTATGGCCATAAAACATTTACTGAAATGAAATCTTAATTCTCATTTATTGCAATCTGTAAAACCATTTTGTCAGTGTATGTGTAACTAAATAACTGCTGGGGTGTTTTTTTTCTTTTTTGTCGGATGAGTTACATATCACCCCTTCTACTCTTTTTGTAAATAGTTTTGAGATAAAAGTCACATGCCATGAACTTCACTCATTTGAAATGCACAAGTTAGTGGTTATTAGTTTACAAAATGTTAACAACCGTTACCACAGTCTAATTTTAGAACATTTTCATCGGCCCATAAAGAAATAGTAGAACATTTATTATTTATTCCCCATTCCTTTCCCCACTCTACCCTACACCCCTAGCTCTGACATCCACTAATCTTCTTTATGTCTCTATATACATATGCCTATTCTGGACATTTATATAATTGGAATCATGCAATATGTGGTCTTTTGTTAATTTTTAAAATTTTCGTTACTTTTCACTGAGCATAAGTTTTCGAGGTTCATATTGTATCATGTATCAGAATCTCATTTTTACTGGCTTTCTACTTTTGGTGGTATTCTTGCATTTTTTATGACATTGTTAATACCCTAATCATTGTATTGTTGTCCCACTGTTGTCTAGTCCAGCTGGCTGGAAAGGATAAAAGTCCAAAAAGAATCATTATCTAAATAGTTCTACTACTAAGTATCATAAGATCCTGTCATAAATATTTATTGCCATATGTGTTTCTTGTCCTTGCCAGTCTTACCCTCAATGTATAATCATGAAGACTGAATAAATGTTTTACCTTAATGGAGTATAGCATGGTTGGCTTGAAAAAGTTTTGCTTTACTTGAAGGCATATAATTATTTGTTCAGGATTTAAAAACTGAAGGATAAGATCCCACTTCTGGGAATATATCCTAAAACCCCTAAAACACCAATCAGAAAGAATATATGCACCTCTATGTTCATAGCAGCCTTCTTTACAATAGCTAAGATTTGGAAACAGCCCAAATGCCCATCAGTAGAGGAACGGATAAAAAAAAAAGCTGTGTTACACCCTAGCCAGTTTGGTTCAGTAAATAGATGGTCGGCCTCTGGACTGAAGGGTTCCGGGTTTGATTCAGGTCAAGGGCACATGCCTTGGTTGCAGGCTCAATCCCCCAGCCAGGTTGGGGCATGTGTCGGAGGTAACCAATTGATGTGTCTCTCTCATCTCAATGTTTCTCTCTATGTATCTCTCCCCCTCCATTCCACTTTCTAAAATCAATGGGAAAATATCTTTGGGTGAGGATTAACAACAAAAAATCTGTTATATTTACATAATGAAATATGCAGTTGTAAAAAAGAAGGATCTCTACCCTTTGAGACAGCATGGATGGAACTGAAGACTATTATGCTAAGTGAAATAAACCAGTCAGAGAAAGACAAATACCACATGATCTCACTTATTTGTGGAATCTAATGAACAAAATGAATTTACCAACAAAATAAGACTAGAGGATGGAGGCATGGAACAGACTGACGTATCTCTGGGTGGGAGGAGGGGGGATGAGAAAAGATAAACCAGAGAACTTAAATACTTCTATGCATAGCACTTGGACACAGACAGTAGTGTGGGTGACGGTCTAGGGCAGTGGTCGGCAAACTCATTAGTCAACAGAGCCAACTATCAACAGTACGACGATTGAAATTTCTTTTGAGAGCCAAATTTTTTAAACGTAAACTATATAGGTAGGTACATTGTTATTAACTTAATTAGGGTACTCCTAAGGCTTAGGAAGAGCCACACTCAAGGGGCCAAAGAGCCGCAGTTTCCCGACCACGGGTCTAAGGGAGTAGAGGCTGGGTGGAAAGGGGTATAGGAGGGGAAAATGGGAGATATCTGTAATACTGTTGACAATAAAAAATATATTTAAAAAATAGCATAGGCATACTTACAATAAAATATATATAAGTACTGGAAGAAACCCCTCAACAATGAAGGATAAGAGATTTAACTTGTAGGAATCCTTAACTTTATGTAGAGAAATTGGGTTGATATTTAATAAATAATATATATAGGAAGACAGTGTTCTATTTAGTTTGTTACAATAATTGAATTCCAGTTTTATAGTTGTTAATGTCTAAGCTTTTATTTTCAGCTTCAGGAAGATGAGTTGCAAGATGCAGTGTTGCTGCTTTTTGCAAATAAACAGGATTTGCCAAATGCTATGGCCATCAGTGAAATGACAGATAAATTAGGTCTTCAGTCTCTTCGTAACAGAACAGTAAGTATTTGGCTTATATTAATTTCTTGACTATTAGACTTATTAGGATAATTGTTTTATATTTAGTTTAAAAATTTATTAGCTAGTTGTCCCCTTTGAGCAGATAATGAACACATTATTTTACTATAGTTTACTCTTGCTTACACAAATATGACCCCTTTCAGGCATTATTTCATACTGTTATAAATTTGTTCAGTTTTACTTTAGAGAATGCTGGTACCTTCTCCATTTTTTTAGCTTTTAATAAATATTCGTTAAGGATCTAAAGATTTAAATATCTTTATTTTATTTAATGTTTGTTAACTTTATCCTCAAAATTTTTAGTATTGATAAATATGTAGAAAACTGCTGTGTGTAAATTGTAATACTAAAAAATTATTGATATTTTAAATTTTATATCTTTTAAATAACTGAGGCAAATAATTTGTAATTTTGTTTTTAGGAGCCATATTTTAGATAATATTGTTTTGTACCGTAATATCAAAAGCTTGTGGGGCACCCGGCCGGTGTGGCTCAGAGGTTGAGTGTTGACCCAGGAACCAAGAAGGTTGCTGGTTCAATTCCTGGTCCAGGCACATATCCAGATTGTGGGCTCGACCCCTAGTAGGGAGCGTGCAGGAGGCAGCCTATAGATGATGTTCCTTTCTCATCGATGTTTCTATCTCTCTAAGTTTTTAATTTAAAATTACAAGAAATATTCCCTCTCTAACAGCTTATTTTATATCTGTGATTTAAATATCGGCAAAACACAACATGCAGTTTTTTTTTTTAGTTGTTTTTTTTTAAATATTTTATTGATTTTTCACAGAGAGGAAGGGAGAGAGATAGAGAGTTAGAAACATCGATGAGAGAGAACCATCGATCAGCTGCCTCCTGCACATCTCCCACGGGGGATATGCCCACAACCCAGGTACATGCCCTTGACCGGAATCGAACCTGGGACCTCTCAGTCCGCAGGCTGACACTCTATCCACTGAGCCAAACCGGTTTCGGCCAACATGCAGTTTTATATGTAAACATGATATCACAAACTATTAGTGTGGCTTGTGCTTTACAATAGTTTTTTATTAGCTTGTCAGCAAGGCAAATACTGTACTGTGGCAATAATGTAAAGACTGTTTGAGATGTTCCAGACTGATTTAAATAAAATAAACTGCAAAGGATACCAGTTTTCCATGCTATGATATGAATTTATGCCTTTTCCCAGCCTTCTGGGGTGTTTGATATTCAAATAATACTTGGCAACATTGTATACTTTCAGTGGTGTTGCAATATTAAAACAAGGTCTTTAAGGCAAAATAAAACGTGAATAAAGAAATTAATAAAAATAAATTATCCCTTATAGATAATTAAATTGCTTTCTAAGTCTTTTTGTATTTGTAACTTTTTATGGCAGTACATAGAGTTACTAGAGAAAAGATTCATTACCAATTTTAAAAAGTAGAACTTTCTGGAATGCATAAGACTAAAGATAATGAAATTATCTGAAAAGCATGTCTCTAAAAATATCAAGCCCATACTCTAAAAATTTTGCCTCCTATATTCTGAACTTTTTTAAAAAGTGGGAAATAAGAGGGTTATAAGGAATAGGTGGGTAGTTTATTTGTTACTAATCTTCCCATGAATGTTCTTTTTAGATTAAGTAGTAGATAGTTGGTTAAATTTAATGTGTGGGTAGAAGTAGCTTTAAATGTGAGAGGAGTTTTTTGAGAAGCAAGAGTTATGAGAGAACTCCCAGTCTATATATACACTTACTGAGATCATTAAATATAAAAGTAATCACTTGAGTAAAACTTTAATGTATTTACTCATTTATTCCTATGGTTTTATGTATTTTGTTTCCTTTGTTTAAAAAAACTGATTTCAGAGAGAGGGATAGAACATCAATGATGAGAATCATTGATTGGCTGCCTCCTACACACCCCTTACTGGGGATAGAGCCTGCAACCTGGGCATGTGCCCTGACCGGGAATCGAACTGTGAACTCCTGGTTCATGGGTTGACACTCAACCACTGAGCCACACTGCCGGGCTTATGTTTTCTTTTTTTCTGTATGTTTATGGAAACTGCTGGCTAAATAATACCCCTAAGCAATTGGGGGGAAATAATTTTCTGATTCAGAAATTTGAAACTCTGTGTCATACATAGTCTCATGTTAATCACGTATTTTCTTGTTTTTTTTCTTTGTAGTGGTATGTTCAAGCCACTTGTGCTACACAAGGAACTGGTCTGTATGAGGGACTTGACTGGCTGTCAAATGAGCTTTCAAAACGTTAAATGAAACTGGATATCTAATCAAGGACATGTTGGATAGAATTTGTCTAGGCTTGTTACAACAAAATTAGTTTACATCTTGGTTATTAAACAGTATCTGGGACTGGTTTGGGCAGAATATTACAGTGTTTAAACTTATTTTGTTGCCAATTATTGTTTACCAAGTATAAATGTTGCACTTTAGCAATATGCTTGGTTTTAAAGAAATTATCTTTAACTTGGGGGGAAAAAGTGTCCTCTTTTAATTTTACTTCCCTTAAGCCTAAATGCCTGAACATAGCTATTGTGACACCTTTAAATAAATCCGTTTTGAATGTTTTTTGAGCCCACAAAAAATAATGTTTTAAAGTTATCCCCTTGCTACTTTACTGATACCTTTATCATTCCTGGGACAGTCTGCTGATTTAAAAATAAAATGTAGCATTCCGTTTGTATTTATTTTCCTCCCTTGCCAAAAAGATTTTCTAATACTGCTTGTACCAGCCAGGGAAATGCTCCAAAACACTACTGAGATCTCTTGCACTGAGGAATTTATTACTCCTCCCTTCTCTCCCCCCGATTATGACTCCTGGCTTCCATCAGCCAAGCTTACCTTGGTGTGGTTTGGATTCAATAGCTAATTAGTTCTATGCTGGTAGCAAAGAGTTCATATGGAGATGATTTTTAATACCCAGCAGATTGTCTTTCTTTATATTGTATCTTTTTTATGTTGCATGTTGCTTTTGGTATCAGCCTGACTCTTTGCCCAGTATATGATAGTTCTGCTGATGTTTTATTGTTTATTGGTGAACATATCTTCATTAAGAGTTTTTGGAAAACTCATCAAACTCAAATGAATAAGTTTTCTTCATAACCCATTTGGAATTATTCCTAATAAAATGATAAAATATATATTTGTGTGTGTTCTTTTTGAGTTTTAAAGATGTTTGACATGGATTTTCTTATTTAGTAAAGTTGATTTACATACTTTACACTGTGAATAATAATACAGATCCCAGTGAAATTTATTAATTGTTTAAAATGAAAATAAAGTTTGGGTTGCTATCGTGTGTATGACAGAGTGGGGAAGCAACTTTTAAAATTTAGTTTTATTTGATAAAATACCATTTTTGACACTGTACATTTCTAAAAACAGATCAAGAATAAAAAGCTATAATAAAATGAACTGCCCCAAAAGCATGTATGCATGTGCTTGCTTTACAGCTAAGGTTAAAAAAATTTAAGTGCTGTTTCATGGCAGAATACATAGACTATGATTGATGTTGCTTTTCTACATAGAAGAAAAAAGGTAACAGCACTTTTCTGCTTCACGAATTTCGGAACTGCAGAGAGATTACATGTGACTAAGTTTTTGTTAATAAGGCAATAAAGGTATATACCTCATTAACTATTAAGTTATTAGGGACTCCACTTGGTAACCTTATGAATAACTTAGTTTTTGTCTATAGTCTAAATTTCTTTGTATTTTATAAACCTTGATTTTTTATGATTGTTAATGGCTTGCATAGATTTTGGTAAATTTGTGGATTGAAATTTTATTTTCAAAACCAAGCACATGCTTGTAAAATAATGTATAGTTTTGAATAGTTAACAACAACAACAAAAAGTACTGGTTCAACTGAAAAGAAATTGGAATTAAGTAGTTGATTGTCAAACAGGTTACTGGGATAAAGCGTGTGTTTAACCTGTCACTTTGATGTAAGTGCAACTTTCCTAGCCCACCAGATGAGTTTTCTCTTCTCTCCAAATAAGAAAGGTATCATTTCTTGTTGGTTAAAACTAAGATCTAGTAGTATGTGTAGCTTTATGGGGTTCAAGAGATTAAACTTCAGTAGGTTCAGTGTAGGATCAGTTAAATTACCACTGTATTATTTTAAAATTAAGCCAAGTAAGTCAAAGAAAGGGAGTAAAGAAAATTCATACAATGTTAATTGTGTTGTAAGGGGGTTCTACTATCATTGTTGGAAATGACTGCATTAAGAAACTAAAATTGCTTAATTTTCACGAAATGGGTTTTAAAAAAAGATTAGGAAGACTTCCCTTCCCCCTCCCCCACCCTGCCTTTTTTTTTTTTTTTTTTTTTTTAAGAAAGTATTAACTTGGTATGTTTTTTACCCCCCAAAATTTTACTTCATCCCTAATCAGGGTCGTTTTGTTTTTAGTTTTTTTAATCAAATTGAGAAATTCTTTTTTTTTTTCCAGATAGGAGTAAACTTGGAAAAATGAATAAATTAAGAGATAATACCTAAGTGCTTTTCCCTATGTTTTTTGCAGTAAATGCAAGCAAAATCACTATCACTGTCCTAATTAGTTGACATATGAAGTATTTTTTAAAAAAATATATTTTTACTGATTTCAGAGAGAGAGAAACATCAGTGATGAGAGGGAATCATTGGTCGACTGCCTCCTGCACACCCCCTACTGAGGATCAAGCCTGCAACCTGGGCATGTGCCCTTGACCGGAATTGAACTCGGAACCTTTCAGTCCGAAGGCTGGTGCTCTACCCACTGGTAAAAAACAGCCAGGGCCATATGCAGTACTTTTTATAAAATACACTATCAAGATTCAATGCTTGCCCTGACCGGTTTGGTTCAGTGGATAGAGCGTTGGCCTGCAGACTGAAGGGTCCCAGGTTCAATTCCGGTTATGAGCATGTACCTTGGTTTTGGGCACATCCCCAGTAGGGGGTGTGCAGGAGGCAGCTGATGGATGTTTCTCTCTCATCGATATTTCTAACTCTCTATCCCTCTCCCTTCCTCTCTGTAAAATATCAATAAAATATATTTTTAAAAAAAAGATTCAATGCTTGCCCTGGCTGATGTTGTTCAATGGTTAGAGTCTAGAGTTCGATCTCCAGTGATTTACATTCAAGGGCATGTGCCCAGGGTTGTAAGTTTGATTCACCGGCCCTGTTAGGGGTAAGTGTGGGAGGCAACAAATCAGTGTCTCTCTTACATTGATGTTTTTCTCTCCCTTCCCGACTTCGTCTCTAAAAATCAATGGAAAAAATATCCTCGGGTAAGGATTAACAACAACAAAAAAGATTTAATGCTTACTGTTCACACAATGTTAAACTTAGTATTGGTCAATCAATAAGAGGTCTCTGTGACCTCTATTATACATAGAACAATTGCTTATATTCCTAGATTTAAAAAGTATTCTGGCAAATAAGTATGTTAATAGAGAAACTGAAGAGGAATTGTGGTTCTTTTAAAGGCTGACTAGCAGCATCAGAGTTGATAGAACCATTATCTGTTTTCTCTCTGTCCAATAAGCATTTTTTATAAAAGTCCATAATATCCCCCATTGTCTATTGTCTAACCACTTAGTTGCTTTTCTGTGATGTAGTATCTTGATATTTTGTAGCATATTTGTTTCTGTGGGGTTTCCCCTTATATATTCTTGATTGAAAATAAAATTTAAGTGAAATGTCATCTTAATTTTCCAGATCATCAGTGTTTCATTCACTGAGACTTCCAGTTTTTCTTATCATATGTACAGAATTATATCACATGGTAAAGTTTCATAACATTTACTGAGATCAAACTTTATTTTAAAGTCCATGGCATCTAGTGATGTCCCAGCTTTCATTTCTAATGTGTGTCCTCTTAGACTGGAGGCTCATCAGTTTTATTCGTCTTTTTAAAAAAAAGCTTTTGGTTTAGTTGACTTTCTCTCTTGATTTTCTGTTTTCAATTTCATTGATTTCTACTCTTGGTTTATTGTTTCTTTGCTTAGGTTGGATTTAGTTTGCTCCTCATTTTCTCATTTCCTAAGGTGAAAGCTTAGCTGATGTTTTTTCATTCTAATACAGCTATCTCCTGCTTTCCAGAAGTTGATGTCATGCCACTTAGATTTTAACAGAAGACCTACATTATTACTTGTTTTTGTTAAGCCAGAAAATCCGAAGAGGTTTTTTGCTTTTACGAAGAAAGCCATCATTACCTTACCTTACTAATGTAGGTCTTTTGTAAAGCAAAGCGGTGGAGCACGAACTTTCAGAAAGCAGGGGATACTCTTCACTATGCCATTTCAGCTTGTGAAAGGTTTCGTAGGAACTCCCCTTTCAGATAGTGGAGGAAACCTGTATGTAAATTCAATGCTATAAATTCCCTTCGAAGCCCTTCTTTCACTGCATCCCACAAAATTTGATAAGTTGTTTTTATTTCAAAACATTTTCAAATTTCTCTAACCTTCTTTGTGTCTTATTTAGAAGTGTGTTGTTTAATCTCTTAAGTGTTTGGAGATTTTTCCAGCTTTCTGTTTTTGGTTTCTTCTATGATTCCATTGTGGTCTGAGAGTATACACTGTGATTTCTTTTAAATTTGTGAAAGTGTGATTATGGCCCAGAATGTGATCTATTTTGATGGATGTTCTATGTGAGCTTGAGAAGAATATGTATCCCATGGATGTAGGCTATAGATGTCAGGTTTAGACAGTAGATGGTTGGTGGTGTTGATTTAAACTATTGTATGTCCCTACTGATTTCTGCCTGCCTGATCAGTCCATTCTAGTAGAGGTATGTTAAGTCTCTATAGTGGGTTCATATACAGGGTGGGGCAAAAGTAGGTTTACAGTTGTGAGTTCACGAAACACAAGTTTATTGTATTGTTAAGGATTTTTTTCTTTGATTTTTCTGTAGTTTGAAAATGATATGCATAGTTATAAGTTTTTTGGCATTCTACTTGGTATGTTTTTAAATTTTATGTGCATGACATTTACTTGAAATTCTCGGTCATTTCAAATATTCTGTTCCTCTTGTATTCCTATTACATATATGTTACACCCTTTGTAGTTATCCCACAATTCTTGGATAGTCTGTTTTTTTGTTGTTGCTGTTTTGGGTGTTTTTTTTTATTTTTGGGGTTTTTTTTTCTCTCTGCATTTTAGTTTTGGAAGTTTCTGTTGAGATAACCTCAAACTCAGAGATTCTTTCCTTAGCTTTTTCTAGTCTGTTAATAAGCCCACCAAAGGCATTCTCTATTGGTGACAGTGTTTACCTCTGGCATTTCTTTTTTATTCTTTCTTAGAAATTTCATCTCTGCTAACATTGCCCATCTGTTCTTGTATATTGTCTATCCATTAGAGCCCTTAATGTCATAATTATTTTAAATTCCTGGTCTGGTAATTCTGTCATCCCTGCCATATCTGAGCCTGGTTCTGATGCTTCCTCTCAGCAAACTTTTTTGCCTTTTAGTATGTCCTATAATCTTGATCGTTGGACATGATGTACTAGGTCAGTGGTCGGCAAACTGCGGCTCGGCAAACCGCGGCTCGCGAGGCACATGCAGCTCTTTGGCCCCTTGAGTGTGGCTCTTCCACAAAATACCGACTTCTGCGCATGGGCCACAAAGTTTCAATTGCATTGTACGTGCGCGCCCGCACGTGGTATTTTGTGGAAGAGCCACACTCAAGGGGCCAAAGAGCCGCATGTGGCTCGCAAGCCGCGGTTTGCCAACCACAGTAATAGGTAAAAGGACCTGTTATAAATAGGCCTTTCATAATGATATGGTAAGGTGTGGAGGTAGAGGAAGCATTCTATAGTTCTATGAGTAGGTCTCAGTCTCTGGACTGAATTTTACATGTTTCTTAATTTTTTTCCCCTCTTCATTAGGTGAGACAGGAGGGCTAAAGTGGGCTGGATTTGAGTATTTCCTTATGCTGGCTGGTCTTTTAGGCTCTGCTAAAACCCCTGTAAATTAGGATCTGGTTAGTTTCTCACTAGGGCAGACCTTGTTAGAACAGGATGCTCTGGCATTATTTAAAACTAGAGGCCTGGTACACAGATTCCTGCACTGGTGGCGTCCCTTGGCCTGGCCCGCAGAAACCGGCTCTCCAACATCCCCCAAGGGGTCCTGGATTGCAAGAGGGCGCAGGCCAGGCCTAGGGACCCCACCAGTGCACAATCAGGGCTGGGGAGGGAACACAGGAGGGCTCCAGGGCATGTCTGGCCCATCTCACACAGTCCCCATCGGGCCAATCAGAGCCATCTTGCCCAGTCCTGATCGGGGCCAGCCAGGGAGGGACCATGGGAGGTTGGCTGGCCAGGGAGGGACCACAGGAGGGCTCCAGGGCATGTTCGGCCCAACTTACCTGGTCCTGATTGGCCAGACCCCAGCAGCAAGCTAACCTTCCAGTTGGAGCATCTGCCCCCTGGTGGTCAGTGCGTGTCATAGTGACCGGTCGAAGGTTGGACACTTAGCATGTTAGACTTTTATTATATAGGACTAGAGGCCCGGTGCACAAAAATTTGTGCACTGGGGGG
>NW_005360187.1:2623475-2624948 GCF_000412655.1 Myotis brandtii | reverse complement strand
AGCAAGCCTCATGCTCGCTTCCAGCTGCCTGGCTGCCGGCCGCCATCTTGGCTGACAGTTAATTTGCATAAGGATATGCTGATTAGCCAATGGGAAGGGTAGCGTCGTACGCCAATTACCATGTTTCTCTTTTATTAGTGTAGATGATTCCTTTCTCCCTCCCCCTGCTGGAAGCATGAGGGAATTTTTCTCCAATATTCTCTAAGAAGTTGGCAGAAATCCAGGAAGTAAAACTCACAAGTGTGACCCCCTCCTTCCTCCTGATGACTGGGTTCCCTTGGAGTTTTAACTTTCAATTGTCCACACTGAGCCTCCAGCAATTCCTTAATTACAGTTCAGGTTTCCCTACCTGCCACTGGTTCCCACAGAGATTTCTGCTCCTTTAAGTTGTGACTCTATTCACCTGTTTGTCTCTACAGTTTGGGGGTGGTGGGTGGGCACTGGTTTGCCCTGTGACATTTCTCTTTTGGATCTAAGAATATTGTTGATGTTTCAGTTTGTTGAGTTTTTACTTCTTGTTAGGACAGAGTGGCAACTTTCAAGCTTCTTATATGCAGGACCAGAAATAAGAAATCCCAGAACAAACTTTCTTAAATGTGGATTTCTGGTTCTTGGTCATGGAGGTGAAAGTGACTTTTTTTTCTTAACATATTTCTTTTTATTTTTTATTACTTTAAATATATTTTTATTGATTTCAGAGAGGAAGGGAGAGGGGGAGAGAGAGAGAGAGAGAAACATCAGTGATGAGAGAGAATCATTGATCGGCTGTCCCTTGCATGCCCCCTACCGGGAATCAAGCCTGCAACCCGGTCATGTGCCCTTGACCAGAATCGAACCCAGGACCTTTCAGTCCACAGGCTGATGCTCTATTCACTGAGCCAAACCAGCTAGGACTGAAAGTCACTTTTGACATCACTGGGAAACAAGTGCTTATGCTTTCTGGTGTCATGTTAGATGTTTCTTTAATGTAAATATGAGTTACCAACTGGTAGAATTAATATGAAAACTTATATTGAGTAATAAAGAGTAAATGATTGGTAAATATGCAAGAACATTATCTGAAGATCTGTTATAGGGAAGAATTAACCAGGTCCAGAGTCTGATTACCTATTCAGAAGGTTGAATTCTGAGTAAGTGATTTGAAATAGTCTACTACCAGCAGTTTACCTTTTTCAAGGTTCAGCAGTTAGTGTTGGGATAGTATTGGCACACCAAGAACTCTTCCCATACAGGATTTGTTTATAATCTGCTTAGTTATTTTTAGGAAAATGTTAGGAATGAAATACTAGCTTTACATTCTTAATCTCATTACGATCATCTAAATATTTTACTTTAAAGGCTGTATTAATATAAATATCAAATTGATTTAGAACTTGGTTCTAAAATTTACTCCTGAGAGTCATTTAAGCACAAGTGGATTCTTTTTTTTTTTTTTGATTAAGGTATTACAAATGTGTGGTTATCTCCCCATTC
>NW_005360187.1:2609923-2623423 GCF_000412655.1 Myotis brandtii | reverse complement strand
AGTGGATTCTTGATAAATTTTTCTTAGCATATACATTGTGGCATGTCATTCAGGTGCCTAACTTAAAGGAAGTTACCACTACCAGAAGGTTACTTGGCTGCTTTTGTTTCTTGCTGTGTTACTTTTAGGCAAATATCCCTTTACCTTAGTTATTTTCACAAACTATAAAATGCTTAAGTGGTTACATTCTAGTAACAAAGATTGTGAGAAATCAACAATAGCAAAAGCAACAATCTGGACTCAGGTAAAGAATAATTAAGGCAGCTGTACTAGTAAATAGATGCCTACAAGGTTCTTTGTATTTTGATTTCAGAGAGGGCGGGAGGGGGAGAGAGAAACATCAATGATGAGAGAGAATCATTGATTGGCTGCCTCCTGTATGCCCCCTACTGGGCTATTTTATATATATATATAATTTTTTTTATTTCAGAGAGGAATGGGGAGGGAGAGAAACATTAATCAATGATGAGAGAGAATCATTGATCGGCTGCCTCCTGCACGCCCCACACTGGGGATTCAACCTGCAACTGGGCAATGTGCCCTGAATCAAACCGTGACCTCCTGGTTCATAGGTGGACGCTCCAGCCATGCTGGCTGGGCAGTCTTTTGTATTTCATAGAACAGTTGAGTCAGGGCCCTGCCTTACTGAGCTTGCCAGGGATTTCTGCACTGTCCTCATTGTATGCTTTAATCAGTGATGGCGAACCTTTTGAGCTCGGCGTGTCAGCATTTTGAAAAACCCAAACTTAACTCTGGTGCCGTGTCACATATAGAATTTTTTTGATATTTGCAACCATAGTAAAACAAAGATTTATATTTTTGATATTTTATATATTTAAATGCCATTTAACAAAGAAAACTCAACCAAAAAAAATGAGTTCGCGTGTCACCTCTGACACGCGTGTCATAGGTTCGCCATCACTGCTTTAAATTATATTGGTCATCTAAGTGCTCAGTTGGGATCATGGGGCTTAGCACTGCCATCTGCAGGCAGGGAGCTGGCTCTCAGGAACTGGCTAGTACTTTGCTGGCCTTGGTTCTTTTTTTTAGGCTGGGTTGAGTGACACTAATTAGGGATGTGTATTAAGCCAGGTTTGCCTCCCAGATAGCCCTGAAAGAGATGAGGGATAATGATTTTTTTATATATATATATTTTATTGAATTTTTACAGAGTAGAAGGGAGAGGGAAAGAGAGAAACATCGATGAGAGAGATTGATCAGCTGCCTCCTGCACAGCCCCCAGTAGGGATGTGCCCGCAACCCAGGTACATGCCCTTGACCGGAATCGAATCTGGGACCCTTGAGTTCGCAGGCTGACACTCCATCCACTGAGCCAAACCGGTTCGGCGAGGGATAATGATTTAAAAGGGGGGGGGGGCTGCTAAATAGAAAAATAACAACAACCCAATTTTTATTTTTTATTGTTGACAGTATTACAGATGTCCCCTAATTACCCTCCCCCCCTTCTCCCAGGCCACTGGTTATGAATATATGTATATAAGTTCTTTGTAATCTCTTCTCATCTCCGATGTTCCCCCCCCTCCCCTTCCCTTCACTCTCCTCTGAGATATGTCAGTCTGTTCCATTGCTCTGGACCTATTTTGTCTGTCAGTTTATTATGTTCATTAGATTCCACTTGTGAGATCATGTGATATTTGTCTTTCTCTGACTGGCTTATTTTACTCAGGGTAATATTCTCCAGGTCCATTCATGCTGTTGCAAAGGGCAAGACATCCTTTTTTACAGCGGCATAGTATTTCATTGTGTAAATGTACCACAGCTTTTTTATCATCTACTCTTGGGCACTTGGGTTGTTTCCAGATCTTGGCTATTGTAAATAAAGCTTTGAACATAGGGGCGCATGTATTCTTTCTGATTGGTGTTTTTGGCTTCTTGGGATATCTTTTATAAGTGGGATCACTGGGTCAAATGGTAGGTCCATTTTTAATTTTTTGAGTGAATTCCATACAGATTTCCATAGTGGCTACACCAATCTGCATTCCCACCAGCAGGGTACTAGTGTTCCCTTTTCTCCACATCCTCACCAGCACTTATTGATTTATTAATGGTAGCCATTCTGGCAGGTGTGAGGTAATATCTTATTGTAGTTTTAATTTGCAACTCTCTGATGATTAATGATGTTGAGCATTTTTTCATGTCTCTATTGGCCATCTGCATGTCCACAATTCAGTTTTTAAAATGAGCTCCAAAGATATACAACTGGCCAATAAGCACATAAAAAAGATGCTGAACATCATTAGCCATCAGGGAAATGCAAATTAAAACCATAGTGAAGTGCTGCTTCATATAAGGATAGCTGTAATCAAAAGGTAAGGTGGTGGTGATGTGGAAAACTGGAACCTTCTTCATACATTGCTGACGGGAATGCAAAATGGTGCAGCTGCTTTGGAATAATAAGTGTGGCAGTTCCTTAAAAGGTTAAACATTTTCCATATGGTCCAGAAATTCTACTTTTAAATATATGTCCAAGAGAAATGAAAACATATGTCCAATCAAAAACTTGTACACAAATGTACAGCATTATTCATAGAAGCCAAAAAGTAGAAGCAATCCAAATATCCATCAATTGATAAATTGATGAGTATGGGGTTTCTTTTTGGGGCCAATCCTTGCCAATTCAGTTGATATGCAGGGACACAAAGCCCTTAAAGAGAAATTAGATCAATTTTGGATTGAAAAGCCAAAGCATAATGGGGTTCTTTCATTTAGAAGAAAAAGGACACAAGCCAGGTAGCAAAAAGCTAGATTTCTTTAGGCATGTAATAAACAGTAATGTAATAATGTTATTTGCAATACTTAAACATTCTACAGCTTCAGAAATAGTCTTTGGTTTTATATCCTTTAAAACGCTATACTTCACTCAGATTTTCTAAGGGCCAGCTGTTTGTAAATGTATCCATGGATACACCATTTCTTCAAATTATTCCACAGGGGAAATAAAGATTATAGGCGATACTTTGAAAAGTCTGTATATTGCTCATCCAATATAAGAAAGCCAACTAAATAAAGCCTATCCAATTCCCTACTTAACCATTTTCAATTATAGAACAAAATGAGATGAAATCAGCAAAAATGAAAACGAGGAATATTTTAATACAGTAACATTCTAGGATATCATTAAAGTGAGTACTGGGCAAAATGGATTGCATTATATAAACCCTTTGACATACAATCAATGCAAAATGGACAGAAGGTAGAGATGATTCAGTTTGGAAATTGAGGCTATTTTTCCATTGATTATTTTAGAGAGTGGAAGAGAGGGAAAGACAGAGAAATATTGATGTGAGAGAAAAACATCAATTGGTTGCCTCCTGCACGAGCCCCCAGGGCCAGGGAGGAGCCTGCAACTGAGGTTCGTGCCCTTGACTGGATTCGAACCCAGGACCCTTTGGTCCGCAGGCTGACGCTTCCACTAAGCAAAACTGGCTAGGACTGAACATGGATTTTGTTAGCAAAATGAATCCATCTGTTAATTACTAGTTATATTGAGGGGTTGCAGCCAACTGAACAAAAAGATTTAGTATTTTTAAGATCTGCAATTTAAAGACTATCATTTATATAGAAAATGTTAATTTTAACACCTGGCTTCAATATGATTCAATACACTGTGAAGATGGCTAACTTAACAAAATATTTTTTCCATATTGTAGTTTTTGTGTTTTTTTATGCTTTGACCAAGTAGAATTTATTATAGAAGTACAAGGATGGTTCAATATTGGGAAATCTATAAGAGAAATCATTTCCATTAACAAATTAAAAAAAGAAAACATCACTACGTGATCATCACTAATAGACTTGTTATGATTAAACCACATCCAGAAAATTGTGAAAATTCATAAATATTAAAAAAATGAAAATAAAAAAATCCTCAAATAAAAAATATCTAAATGATAAAGGACAAGTTAGCAAAAAATAAAAATAATTCTAAAGCCACTTCCATTAAAATCATGCCCAAAGCATGAATCTATAATTCAACAAATAACAGCATAGCAATAAAATAAAATGATTGGTATAAATATTGGGAAAGATAAATTCTCTTTCCTTTATTGCTAAAGACTCAAGTGAAATCTATAAAATAATAATTAAAAAAAACCACACAAACTATTCTAATTACCCAGGGAACCTGGTAATATAACTGGCTATAAAAATACAAAAAGTTGCCCTAGCCAGTTTGGCTCAGTGAATGGAGCGTCGGCCTGCGGACTGAAGGGTCCCAGGTTCGATTCTGGCCAAGGGCACACGCCTGGGTTGCGGGCTCGATCCCCAGTGTGGGGAGTGCAGGAGGCAGCCGATCAATGATTCTCATCATTGATGCTTCTATCTCTCGCTCCCTCTTCCTTCCTCTCTGAAATCAATAAAGAAATATATTAAAAAAAAATACAAAAAGTTCTGAATTGCAAATAACTAGCTTGCAATAAAATGGAAAAAATATTCTATTCACAATATAACAAATTTTTACAAGACAAACAAGAAATAAAAACAGCTATGATAGCTTTTTGTCCTATTTAAATAGAATTTAAAGCAGCCCAGTTGGCATGGCTCAATGGTTGAGTGTCCAGCTATGAACCCAGGGGTCATGGTTGGATTCTTGGTATGGCACATGCCCGGATTGTGGGCTTATTCCCCAGTGTGGAGCTATGGGCATGCAGGAGGCAGCTGATCAATGGTTCTCTCTCATCATTGATGTTTCTATCTCTCCCTCTCCCTTCCTCTCTGAAACGAATAAAAATATATTTTAAAAAAATAGAATTTAAAGCAAAAACCGTAATAGAAAAAGGACTTGTATACTGATAAATTAATCCTGAAATAGAACATATTATAATTTTTAAAAATTATTTTTTTATTGATTTTTAGAGAAGAAAGGGAGAGAGAGGAACATCAATAAGAATCATTGATCAGCTGCCTCCTGCACGCCCCCTACCGGGGATGGAGCCCGCAACCTGGGCAAGTGCACTGATCAGGAATTAAACCATGACCTCCTGGTTCATAGGTTGACGCTCAACCAACTGAGCCACACCAGCCGGGCATATTATAATTTTTAAAGTCATTAGTTCAATTTTTTTTAAAGTTTATTTTGAGTTTAAGATTTTTTTTCAAAATGTAAGGTTTTTAAAAATCAAAGTTTAGTCTCTTTTTATGATTATGTGTTACAACTTGGTAAGGTATATTCAGCCATAGACAGCTCAGTTTTCTCAGATATTAGTGTTTAGGCATTCATGCCATCTGCTGCTACTCTGTACCTAAATTGGGATTTTAAGAGTGGTGGGTAACAGTGGAACATGGCTAAAGCATTTAAAAGCCAACATTAGTAAGCAAATTCTCTGAAATCACTGTAGACCCACTTTTTTTGTTGTTTTTATCACAGACTTCTAATTCTTTCTAATTTATTTTACACTCCAGGGCTTTGGGGTTGTGTGTGTGTGTAATGTTTCTCTTCCCAAATCTTTTTAAAAGAAGCAACAAGACTGACCTTTCTAGCTTGACACAAGCTTATAAAAGTAGGAATTGCTGAAGATGATGAGCTCTCTGGAAAAAATATAGAAGGTTGTATAATCCATTGTGAATAATCTAGTTCATGACTGCGACAACATAATTGATTGGACTAAGCAAGTTTAAAATGCATTGGTAGAGATGCCACCTCACATCCACTTCCACAACTAAATTTTTTAAAATGTAAAATAAGTTGGTAAGGATATGGAGGAATTGAAACTCATACATTGCTGGTGGGAATGTAAAATTGTGTGGCCACTATGGAAAACATTTTGGCAGCTTCTTAAAAAGTTAAATGCAATTACCATATGGCCCCACAACCACTCTTAGTTACATAACTGAAAGAATTTAAAACATGCCCAGACAAAACTTATACACAAATGTTCACAGCAGCATTATTCACAAAATAGCCAAAAGGTGGAAACAAGCCAAATGTCCATTTGGATAAATAAAGTGTGGCATAACCATACAATGGAATATTATTCAGCCATACAAAGGAATGAAGTACTGACACAACATGGATTAGCCTTAAAAACATTGTGCTAAGTAAAAGAAACCAGACACAAAAGGTCACATATTATATGATTCCATTTATATGAAATATCCAGAATAGGGAAATCCATTGAGGCAGAAAGCAGATTAGTAGTTGCCAAGGCTGGAGGGGTAGAAAGTGACTGCTTAATGGATAAAGGGTTCCCTTTAGAGGTGATGAAACTGTTTTGGAACTAGAGATGGTGGTTGCACCACACCACATCATGATTATACTGAATGCAATGGGATCACATTAAAATGGTTGGTTTTATGTGAATTTCACTTCAATTAAAAGAAATGCTTTTGCCGGGCTGTGGTGGCTCAGTGATTAAGTGTTGACCTATGAACCAGGTCACAGTCAGATTCCCAGTCGGGGCCCAGGCTCCATCCCCAGTGGGAGGGGTGTGGGGGAGGGGCAGAAGGCAGCCGATCAATGATTCTCATCATTGATGTTTCTATTTCTTTCTCCCTCTCCCTTCCTTTCTGAAATCAATAAAAATACATTTTTTGAAAATGCTTTGGTACTGTCATCTCAGAATGTATTGTTATTCTAAAGTTAGTGCTTCAAAAACCACCCAAAAACAGCTCTAATACCTTCAATAAAATTAAAGCATGGACTTTCACATAAAGCGAGGCTTTATGCATTGGAATATTACCCAAATCAGTTAAAGCTCTTGAATTATTTCATCTCCCAAACGAAATCTAGATAGTATTTCCTTCTAGTACTATTGAGCAAAATATTAAAAATTTTTAAACAAAATGTTTTTGGCCCTAGCTGATTTGGCTCAGTGGATAGAGTTGGCCTGCGGCCTGAAGGGTCCTGGTTTCAGACTTGATCCCCAGTAGGGGGCATACAGGAGGCAGCCAATCAATAATTCTGTCTCATCAATGATATTTCTATCTCTCCCTCTCCCTTCCTCTCTGAAATCAATAAAATATATATATTTCAAAATGTTTTGGGATGTTTAGAAAACCAGTGTTGACTCTAATTTTTTATTTTATTTATTTTTTTAAATATATTTTATTGATTTTTTACAGAGAGGAAGGGAGATAGTTAGAAACATCGATGAGAGAGAAACATCGATCAGCTGCCTCCTGCACATCTCCCACTGGGGATGTGCCAGCAACCCAGGTACATGCCCTTGACTGGAATCGAACCTGGGACCCCTCAGTCCGAAGGCCGACGCTCTTTCCACTGAGCCAAACCTGTTACAGCGACTCTAATTTTTTAGAGGAAAGATTTTCCCTATTGAGTTGCCATGTGGGTCTTGTGATAAACTAGTAGTGCAAACTTTTACCCTTCAATATGTATGTGTTTTGGTTTTGTCTCAAACTAGTTTGTAGGGAACTTCTGCCTGTATTTCATAGCTGGAGAATATGAGAGCCAAAGGTGTCAGTTTCCACCAGGAGCTCTTACCACAGTAGTATTCTTTGGACCCTCTCTCTCTTATATTATGTTCCTCAGAGATCTACTTCCAGTCTGAAATCACCACATTCTGATGATAATCAGGTCTTAATTCTCTCAGAAAAGTCATCACCCAGTGAAACTCTTGGAAATTTGAAACAACAGATATTAGTATTCAGAATTTTAAAGAACATTGTATTATAGCCAGGAATGTTTGCTAATGAAGTATGAATTACCAGTGTATACTAAAGTAGCAACTGTGCCAAAGTTCAAGAACAGGATGTGTTCTATATATTCTTAGTCATTTATAATCAATATAAAACTTTAGAATGTTAATTCCTACAGCAAGAACTAATGACATCTTAAAACGTGGTTCACCATAGAGTTAGACTTTCCATATTTTATTAAAATTAAATGTACTAAAAATCCAAATATAATTGAAAAATTCAGTCACAAAGATGGCTTTAAACACAAACATTTCTGAATGATGCTTTATTCTAACTGGAATATAAGGAAATTTTGGTATGATATTTATTCAGTTTTCTTAGTGTTCCCTACCGTTGGACTCCCAATTATACTAACATAACTGTATACTGAAGATTTAATCAGAGTATGTGGCACTTTATAATATTCTATACTCAATTATTCTGAAATGCTTATATACAATCTGATCACACTGTTTAGTCAGCAAATAAAAAATTTAAAGATTCCAGATGTGGAATGTTTTATAAGTGTTTAGAGTTTTTCTGACCAGAGTTCAATAGGACCTATATGTTTTTCTCTTGGGCATGAGTATATCATGTTATAATTTTTTCTTTCAAAGTGTTTCTCAACTTTTCACTTAGAAGCTTTTTGTTTTCTCTCAAGTTATTGTAAGACCCTGTCAACATCTTTGTTTGAAGGCAGACCAAAACCAAATTTTAAAAAGAAAAAAAAGTTTTTTCAAAAGAATCAGCTTCTGGCTTTAATATTTATGTATTTGTAAACTGATGTTAAAATGCTCTCAAAAATGTTATTTAGGAAAGCACAATATGGTAATATCAATTTTTCATTTATAGCTTTTTCTAAAAAAAATCCCAAGAAACTGCTACCTTAATTTCCCCCCTCAAGTACTTTTAAGTACTTCAAAGTTCAATCTAAAGTGCATGTAAAACCTTCTCATTCTCAAACTTACTAAACTAAGAGTTAAAAATACAATGGCTAGTGAGCAGAATATGAAAGTATAGGCTACTTTATCAAGAGTAAAGTTCTTACAGTGTTGGGTTTAAGATGAAAAAAATGAAAGAATTTGGAGTAAAAGCTCTCACAACTGTGGAAAGAGCTCTTCTTGAAGTGGATGGGCTTTTAATATCTAAGCTGGAAATTAAATGCAGAAATGAGATAACATTTCAGTTTTCCCAAACATCAAAAAAAACAACAACAGCTAAAGTATTACAAATTAGGTATGGTGATAATTGAGTTAGAAAAGCTTGGTTACCACTCTAGGCCAGATACCATTCAGTAAAACTGTAATTTCTAATTTTATAAAGTTTGGCTTCATATTAAAAATTTTTTTACAGTATATAAATTATATAATAATGTTTACCTGCAACTCAAATTGTAATGCTTAAGCCTATAAAAGGATGTTTATTTCCAAGATCTTCAAAAGCCCCACTACTCCCTTTTCTATTTGTAAAACCAGTAATTTCAAAAATACTTCTAACAGAAATGCTCAATAGTTCATCCAAAATTTAAAGCCCACACCAGTCAGCAGTTTCTCATAATGTATTGTGCTGTATTCTCTAATATCACATGGTCACTTTCTGTTAATTTATGAACACTTTTCATGGGCAAGAGTACTTAAAGACAAAGGGATAAAGTTGACTTTGTTGCTATTCACTTTGAATATTAAGTTGTGCTTGCATCCTAAAAATTAAAATGAGCTGCAGTAAAAAACATATATGTTCATTTGTACCATATTTAGTTGTACTAACAACTAAAATCCTAAAAATAAGAGAATGAAACTATGTTAATTGAAAAATGAAAGATGAGAAGCAATAACAATATTTTAATCTTTTGTTAAAGTTCTCAAGTTGTATTAAATTGCTAACCAAATTGAGGTAGAGGTAGGCCCTAATGTTATTCCTCTCACATATCAGAACTTAGGCCTCTCACCTTAACTTGTATGCATTTCCCCCCTAATTATATAAACATGATTCAATTGGAAATATGTGTTATGATAGAAAAATTATAGCATCATTCAAATGGTATTTTACAAAATTCTTAATAGCGAGGCTAAAAAAAAAGTATTTATAAAATGTACACAATAATTCAATGTTCCCTGCCAGTCATAAATATATTTGTTTTTCCTCCAGGGGGGGGGGGGGGGGGGGGTGGAGAGTACAGAAACTATATTATGCAAAGATTATGAAGTCATGTAATGAAGACATTAAAACATAACTAGTAGGGTAAGAACTAAGAACCTGGTGTCTAGTTTTCCTCTTTGAAGGTTACACATAAACTTTGATTCATATTAAATATCTCTTAGTAAAGCAGACTTAAATTCCATTAAACACAAATCTATTTCCATTTTAAATCACATACAAGTGCTATGTGATCCGAGGGATGAGAAACACTAGGTAAGGCCTGGTGGGTGGTAACTTCTTCATGACTAGGTAGTGGAATCACCTGTTCAACCTCTAAAGCATTTAAGTCAATGAAAATGTAATCCAGACATCCATGAAAGCCACCAACATAATTTGTGTAAGCAGGTTCACCACAAGCACTTTTCAGTTTCAAGAAATGGGTAAGAGACATGTTGCATCGTTCCTCTTCCCCATAGGAAGCCCAGTCTTCATGATCCTCTGGAATGTTGCCATTGATGACAAAATGATACATTCCTGTTGATGGGGTACTATTAAAGTCCCCACAAAATATAACTGGTATGCCAGGATACAGATCACATGAGACATGTCTAATGTGAGCCAAGGCTACTGCTATTTGAATGAGACGAATGTACCCACCTATGAATATAAAAAACATTAATGTAAGTACCTTTTAAATTGCCTTTAAGTTAAAACAAACAAGAAACAAAACAAACTACAGCATTTGTGTGACATTCAAGATGTGTATTTGTGTGTGTAAAAGATTAGATAGAGGTAGTCAAAAGGTACAAACTTTCAGTTATAAGATAAATAAGTACTGAGGATTTAATGTACAACATGAGTATAGTTAACACTGCTGTATCGATATTTGAAAGTTGCTAAGAGAATAAATCCTGAAAATTCTCATCACAAGAAAAAAACCCCCACCTTTTTTTGGTATTTATATAAGTTTGTTGTGGTAATCATTTTTGCAATGTATGCAAATCAAGTCATTATGTTGTACACCTTAAACTTGTACAGTGTTGTATGTCAATTATATCTCAATAAAACTTAAAGAAAAAATATATATATTTGTGTAAAACAGCTTTACTGACCTAAAGTTACCATGTTTAAGTTACTTGTGAAAACCAATAAAACCTACCTTTGGGATGCCAGTAGAGATGGGTATTAGCAACACATATCTTTTTAGAAGAGTCCTTTGTAGACTGAAGAACAGAAACCTAAAACATACAGAAAGTGTTAAGACTTCAGTTGCTATCTGCCAATCTCCTGAATGTTTTTTAAATCTAAGACTATAAGATGAAATAACATTTTATTCTATATCCTTCCCATACTGATGAAGTATAATCATAACTGAAATTTAACTTTTGTTAAAAGGTGTTTTTTTTAAAAATTGATTTTAAGGAGAGAGGAGGAAGAAGGAGGGGTAGGGAGGAAACGAAACACATTGATTTGTTGTTCCACTTATTTATTATTCGTTCATTGGTTGATTCCTGTTTGTGCTCTGACGGGGTATGGAACCCGAAACTTCAGCATATCAGGATGACACTCTAATCAACTGAGCTACCCTGCCAGGGCTAAAAGTTTTTGAATACAGTAGTGTCTCCTTATCCATGGGAAATATATTCTAAGATCCTCAGTGGATGCCTGAGACCACAAAAAGTACCAAACCCTATATATACACTATGTTTTCCTATACATACATACCTATGATAAAGTTTAATTTATAAATTAGGCACAGTAAGAGATGAACAATAACTAATAATAAAATAGAACAATTATAACACTGCATATACTGTAATAAAAGTAATGTGAACTCTCTCTCAAAATATTGTATTGTACTCACTCTACGGGAGGAATGAAGTGAGGTGAAGAGGCAGGCAGTGTAACGGTGTGAGGCTACTATAAGGGTTACTTGAACATGAGTACTGTGACAGTCCATCTGATGCCCAGGACAGCTACCAAGGGACTAATGAACTTGGATAAGTAAACTTGGCCATTTCCCCATTTATAAAATAGGAAGGCTAATATCTAAATAATGGGAATAGCAGGATTACTATGAACCAAAAATTAAAATAATAGCTAGTATTTATGGAGTACTTTGTAAAACATGTCAGACACTAAAGTACTTCAGAACGTGTCGGAACAGTTCTTGGCAAGTGGTAAGGAAATATTAGCTATTCCCATTATCCTTGTAGTTAGCATGTATCTCTCCCACTAGGTTATAAGCACGAATAAAGTCCCCGTTTGTCTTGCTCAAGGCAACCTGCAGCATGCCTGGCACACTGGAGTGCTAAGTACTTGCTCAATGAATGAACGACGGTTAACCTTCCTGCTGAAGGTACACGGGCAAACACCTTTCAGTAAAATCTGGATGGTTTCACCCAATTACAGGCAGCCCCACCCACACTCCCTTTCCAGGACCCTAAACATGGATGAGTGTGTAAAGAGACTGGCGGAGCTGCTTTACCTGAAGGACAGAAGACCTCTGGAACACCCTCTCCTGGGCCGATGGGTTCAACACTAATTTCTCCAGCAGTTCTTTGTGAAGTGGGTCGGACTGCAGGGCCTCGTGGAAAGAAATGTCATGCTGGCTAAGGAGGCTGAACTTGGACTTTCGGTAGAAGGTAGCCAGGCCTTCCTGCTGCTTGATTCGAAACACGCCCTCCAGCCCAAAGGCCTCGAGGGCCGGCACCAAGCTGTCCGTGAACACGCAGCGGTCAACCTCCTGCAAACAGATGAGGTCGGCGTTGTAGCCGGTGAGTTCCTTCTGGATCAGGTTCTGACGGTAGTCGAGCTCCAGGGCGTAAGGGGCGCAGTACGGGTACAGGATGGTCCGCGAAAACTCGGTCTGGGCGTACGTGTCGGCGAGGATGTTGTAGGAGACCGTGCGGATGAGCGCGTCGTCCGTCACCTTCTTCGTGTAGAGATGCCGGTGATCGAAGGTGCAAGTGCCGGGCCCAGCCTCCACTGGACACACACTTTCCAACTCCCGGCTGGGCCCGAAGCGCTGCCCATTGCCTGGGGTGCAATGAAGCTTGAGACGCAGCCCGATATCGGCATTGGACGGGGTGTAGACGCGCTCGTCCACGCCCGTGCTCGTCCAGCTAGTACTGGGCGAGGAGGGCGACAATGACGAGGGGCCCCCGCCCTCAGGCTCCGCCGATCCCGGTTTGGCTTCCCTGTACCAGCGGAAGAGGGAGCCGGCGGGATCCCCAAACTCGAGGCTGAGCTTGGGGCACACCGGGAAGCCGGCCATGATGTACCGTGGCAACTGCAGCTCGGTGAAGGCGGGCGGGTTGCGCTCCACCTTGTACTTGACATCGCCGATCTGCAGCACCGCACCGTCCTGCCAGGCGTCCACGTTGAGCACATCTTCGGCCACCGCCTCCTCCCGGTAGTACAGCTTCACCACGGGCTCGCAGGCCGCCGCCTGCTCAGACCCAGGCCCCGCACAGGCTCCGCCGCCGCTGGCGTTTGGCCGGTTCTTCCGGCTCTTCTTGGCCGCGGCCGCTTTCGCGTGGCCTTTAAGGGCGTTGGTGGCGATCCGGCTGAGGACTCGACCCAGCGGCTCGCTCTGGTCGCGCTGCATGTTCTTGTGGCTGCCATCGGCCAACGAGAACGACAGGCTGAGCTTCGGCTCGGAGGGCACACAGCGCACTACAGCGCGCTCCATCGAGTCCACCGCCG
>NW_005360187.1:2598054-2609701 GCF_000412655.1 Myotis brandtii | reverse complement strand
AACCTGGTGGCCCAGCGGCAGACACAACCGGCGGCCGCTAAGCCTCAGGTGTTCACCGAGCTGCTGCCGCCGCCGGCTCGAGGGCCCATTCAGTCCGGCAACTTCCGGCCGGTGAGGAGAGGGCGGACGTGCTCCTGCCAAGCACTTTCGCCAGGGCCGCTCACGTGCCCCTTTCTTTCCGTAGCCACGTCTGTGTCTAATAGCTCCGAGATTAATTTTTATCTTCAAGTTGAATCATAAAGAGGGGAAAATGAAGAACACATAGAGGCGCCAAAGGGAAATATTAGACTCCATGGTTTTATCGAAAGTGCAGTTAGAGGATGGAAGGGAAGGTGCGCCACGCCGGAAGTGGCTGGGCGGTGTCACGCGTTCCCCTCACGGAAGGAGGCGGTGCCTCGCCGGAGACGCGCGGAGCCGAGCTTTGTGGTAGTTGATAACAATGAACAATATATAGTAGTTCTCACTTAGTGCGCGATGACTTTGCTAAAAACGGCTCCTTCAGGTGGGAGGCCAAGAGAGATGATGTTACCTGTTCAAGGTCACGCAGATATTGCCGAGTAAAGGACAGGAGACCGAGAAGAGCCAGCGAGTGAGGAGAGCTAAGTGTGGCTTCACTGAAAGCCAAATGCAGAAAGTATTTCAAGAAACAGTGATTTTGTGTGTTTAATATAATTGTTGTTCTGTGACTAATTCACGGGGGTGGGGGGCGGAGGGAGCCCTTGAAGATTCAAAGAACCAAGTGAGAAGTCTTTTTTTCTGAACAAATGGTCTATTTGTATATGCTACCTTATGCTACAAGTAGAATGGTTCTTGGGTGTTTAGTAATAAACCTTACCTTCCCCCCTGGCTTACTGTGAGGAAAAGAAACTGAACTGTGTGCTAAAAGGAGGCTGAATTTTGCAGCCATTGGAAATTTCTGTTCCTGCCGTCCCCTGCCCGCCCGAGCATTTGGCAGGTGACTGGATACTGACGGTATAGGACCTATAGGTTGTCCAGGGGTACAAGGTAGGGATAAACGTTGCATCAGTACATTGCATCAACTGGCCGACCTACGGAAGAAAGAAAATAAGTCCTAGTCCTCCCGTGTAGAGCACCCACATGTAGCAATATTAATATGGCATTTTTCTGGTCCCCAGCACTTTCCTTCGTGCAACTTTGCAGAACTCTATCTTAAATCAACTTATTTAAAGAGAAACACCCTACTAGAAAATGTAACTTTCCTTCAAGCAGGCTGATCTAATTTATTCCTGTAACAGTATTAATCTTGGTTTTGACACAGATGTCTTGAGGCGTCATACTTTTTTTCGTTTATTTTTTAAAAGATTAAAATATGCCTATAGTGAACAAAGTAATCTTTCTACCCCTGACTCATATGCATACACAAATATGTATGAATATACCAGAGGCCCGGTGCGCGAATTCGTGCACGGGGGTAGGGGAAGGACCACGGGAGGTTGGCTGGCCAGTGGAGGGACCGCAGGAGGTTGGTCGCCAGCCCTGAGAAGGGAGCTGCTGGCCCTTGGCCCCTCTGGGAAAGGGGCTACGTTCACTGCCACCCAGCCCCGGTTTCCTTCCCAGCCCCGGCCCAAAGGCTGGGCCAGGTGCAGAAGGAATGGACGCCAGAAACCAATGCCTCCGTTGGCTGCACCAATTTACACTCCCACCAACAATGCTATTTCTTTCTTATATTTTACTACATTTCATATTAACTATAACTGGTAATTGTATAATTTATAATGATGACATTATATATTATACTAGAGGCCCGGTGCACAAAATCATGCATGGGGGGGGGTTCCCCTCAGCCCAGCCTGCACCCTTTCCAATCTGGGACCCCTCGGGGGATGTCGGACTGCCTCTCACAATCCGGGACCACTGGCTCCTAACTGCTCACCTGCCTGCCGGCCTGATTGCTCCTAAATGCCCCGCCTGCCGGCATGGTCACCGGTCACCCCCAACTGCCCCCCCTGCTGGCCTGGTCGCCCCATGCAGCCTGCTGTTCAGTCATTTGGTCGTCTCTCACTAACCCCCCTGCGGGCCTTGTTGCCCCATGCAGCCTGCTGTTTGGTTGTTACTGTTACTGTGACAGTGTCCCAGACAATTTGCATATTCCTCTATTATTAGTATAGACAATACTATACTGTATTGCATCGTATATATAATATATGAAATAGCCATATCATTTAGTATAAGGTATAATGTTAATATATAACAATAATCAAAAAATTAGTTTGAAGAAATTCAATCAAAGAACTTAGGTGAAACCTATCGCAGTTTAGCTTCATTAAGAACTCTTAAACATATGAACTCACTTATTTTTCCTGTAATCCCTTTTTTAATTTTGATATAAACAATGCATAGTATAAAACATAGCATCTTTAATTTTTCTATTAAGAAGTAGATGAGCCCTAGCTGGTTTGGCTCAGTGGATAGAGCTTCGGCCTGTAGACTAAGGGGTCCCAGGTTCGATTCTGGCCAGGGGCACATGCCGGGGATTGTGGACTTGATCCTCCCCAGTAGGGGGCGTGCAAGAAGCAGCCGATCAGTGATTCTCAACATTGATGTTTCTATCTCTCTTTCTGAAATCAATAAAAATATTTTTTTTTTAAAAGAAGTAGATGAAACTTTTTGTGTAGTATTAGAGAATCACAATATGGTGTCATATCCATAAGTGCTCTTATAAATAATCTGCTCTTGCAAATAATATTTATAACCCTTAGACTCAGAAATAGAGTTTTTAAATAAGTATTTTTAAGCCTCAAATTAAATATCTTTAGTTAGTTAACATGTTTTTTTCTTTCCTTCAAAGCAAAAGATTTATTAAAATTCCAGGTGCATCTTTTACAGACATTGATAAACTAATACAAAAATTTATATGGAAATGCAAAGGACCTAGAATAGTAAGAAGTACTTCCTTTTTTTCTTTTTATTAAATTTATTAGGGTGACACTGGTTAGCAAAATTATACAGGTTTCAGGTGCACAATTCCACAGCACATCATCTGTACACTCTATTGTATGTTCATTACCCCAAGTCAAGTCTCCTATCACCATTTATCCGCCCTATAACCTCCTCCACCTCCTCCTACCTCCATTCCCTCAAATTACTTCTTCTTATAAAAGAACAAAGTTGGAGCTCTAATACTATCCACTTTTAAAACTATAGCCATTGCTGCACTAATCAGGACAGTGTGGTATTGGTATAAAGATATACATATAGATCAGTGTCCAGAAATAAACCTTTACATTATGGCCAATTTATTTTTTTCAACAACAATGCAAAGGCAGTTCAGTGAGGGAAAGAACAATGTTTTCAACAAATAGTACTGGGACAATTATATATGTATGCAAAAAAAAGAACTTGAATACAGAAATTAACTCTAACTGGGTCATAAATTAGAAGAAAATATAGGAGAAAATCTTTGCTGGTAGGAATGTAAAATCTTTCAGACACTTTGAAAAAACAGTTTGATAGTGTCTTAAAAGATTAAACACAGACTTACCATTCAACCCAGGAATTTTACTCTAGGTTTTTATTGATGAGAAATGAAAATGTATGTTCACCCAAAGATTTATACATGAGGAGAGAGACCAAGATGGCGGCATAGGTAAACACCGCAGACTGCTGCCGCAAACAACCACTTCATCTTTCAGACACTTTGAAAAAACAGTTTGATAGTGTCTTAAAAGATTAAACACAGACTTACCATTCAACCCAGGAATTTTACTCTAGGTTTTTATTGATGAGAAATGAAAATGTATGTTCACCCAAAGATTTATACATGAATGTTTATAGCAGGATTATTCATAATAGCCCCAAACAGAAGCATTCCAGATCTCCATCAACTGGTGAATGGATAAACAAATGTGATACGTTCTTATAATGGGAGACTATTCAGCAATAAAAAGGAATGAACTTCATGCATGAGCCTCAAACAAATTATCATTAAGTGAAAGAAGCCAGACAAAAATCTACATAATATATGATTCCATTTATATGAAATGTTCAGAAATTGCAAGTCTATATAGCCCAAAAGCAAAACAATGGTTGCTTGGAGCTGGAGTGGAAGTAGGGATTGAGTGAATATGAGCCCAAAGGAACTTTTTTAAAAACGTATTTTTATTGATTTCAGAGAAGAAGGGAGAGGGAGAGGGAGATATAAACATGAATGATGAGAGAGAATCATGGATCAGGTGCTCCTTACTGGGGACTGAGCCCGCAACCCAGACATGTGCCCTGGCAGGGAATAGAACTGTGGACCCCTGGTTCGTGGCTTGATGCTCAACCACTGAGCCACACCAGCTGGACCCAAGGGAATTTTTTGCAGAGATGGAAATATTTTAGAACTGGACCTTGGTAATGACTGTACAATTATATAAATTTCCTAAAAATAATTGAATTGTATACTTTAAAATGGTGAATTTTAGAGTATATAAATTATACTTACATAAATTATGCTGTTAAAATAGGTATGCATTGTGTTAGAGTTTAATGAGGGAAGCAGAACCAGTAGATTTACACATGTCCTCTATATGTATCCATATGTATGTATATGTATATATTTGCATATATATGTATATATGTGTGTGTGTGTATATATATGTATGTATATATATATGAATTTATTACAAGGAATTAGCTTTTGCAATTGTAGAGAGTAGTTAGGCAAGTCCAAGGTCTGTAGTGCAGGCTATCTGGAAGGGTAAATCCAGAGAGGGCGAGAAATTGTAGAGTTAGCTTCTGTTTGGAGTCAGACTCCTGGCATGCCTAAGCCTGTGTGTGTGTGTGTGGGGGGGGGGGTTTAATCCTCACCCAAGGATATTTTTTCCATTGATTTTTAGAAAGAGTGGAAGGGAGGGAGAGGGGGAGGGAAAGAGAGAGAGAAACATCTATGTGAGACACATCGATTGGTTGCCTCCCACACACACCCCGACTGGGGGTAGGGATGGAATCTGTAACCCAGGTACCTGCTCTTGACTGGAAATTGAACCTGTAGCCCCTTGGTGTGCAAGCCGACACTCTAACCACTGAGAGAGCAACACCGGCCAGAGCTAAGTCTTTTTAAAAGGACTTCCACGGATTGAGTCAGGCCCACCCAAATCTCCTTATTTATTAGGGACTTGAATTATATCTGCAAAATTCTCTTCACAGCACTATTAGATTAGTGTTTGATTAAATAACTGGGAGAAGATGCACCTAGGATATAAAAGACTGCTGTTCTCCCTTTAGTCCTTGTAGGGATATGTCAAAGAACCATCACATACAAATATTTTGTTTTCTACAGAAAAATAGATTGCTTTTACAAGCTACAAGTATACTTAATTTGTTCGTTTGCTCACTCAGATGACATTTTTACTTATTTTAAGCTATTTCTTATTAAAAAATTTTAATGTTGACATCATTGCAGGTGTCCTCCTTTTCCCCACCCTTTGTCCACCCTTTGTCTACCCAGCCCTCTTCCCCCTCCCTTGGCCTTCACCAAACTATTGTCTGTGTCCAAGGGGTATGCATATATGTTCTTTAGCTAATCCCTTTATCTTCTTTATCCAGTCACCCCCATAGAGGATTTATTGTGTGCCAGATACAACAGTGTAGCCTATACTATGGTGACTGGCACATAGATGCTCAAATACTAGTATTTGTTGAATGAATATGCCATCAGTACACCCCCGGGACTTATTTTTTCCCCTATTTATTTGTGCACATAGTATTAAGCTGTTATTAAGATGGAATATCCATTGTGTAGCTTCAAATAGCAAAATTTCACACTTCTGTTTCCAAGCATACTCATAAAATTTACACACCTTTAACCTTTTTTTTTGCCAATGATTTCCTGAAGAAAAAGTGCTGTATAAATAAATACCAAATATAGAAACAAGATAAATTATATTGCTGATTAGTTGCAATATTTATAGAGAAGTTACGATGGGGACACTTGAACACTTGATCCTCAATTGAAATGAGTGTTTACATCTATTTTCCAACAGATCCAAATTTCCAGTCTTGCCGTTTTCCACAATTTGAAGATTCTGATTCCCTGGACCCCTTCCGAAGGAAGTCAGGTAAAAAAAAAAAATCTCATTCAACCACCCTCCATTTACTTGAGTAATGAATTATTGTTGTGGCAGGTAATCCTAATCTGTCGCAGCTCAGCAACTGCCTCTCCAGGCAACCTTTTAGCCAATCTCTCCAACTGCGACAGGGGCAGTTTCTATGGCGACTGACAACTTTGTATCTGCGGCAGGTTACCGCCTGCCTCGGCGGGAGTCGGGGAGTCAGTGGGTTCCTGAAGTTTCGCCCCTCGTTTTTCCTTTTTCTTTCGCCAGGAGAGAAGCTCACTGAACGTTTCCCTCTTATCTGCGCAGCTGAGAAGTAGTGAAAAACAGACAGGTACTTATTTGTCTTCAGCTTTTCACCCCTCTCTCAAGCCAAGAGATCACCAAATAGATGCCTGCAGAAATACTTTTTCATGGCAGGAATCTCCAAATTCTGTGGGAATCCGCGGTAAATGCAGTTGGTATCACAGTTAATTGTCTAGCATTTACATGACATTTTAGATATTCTATGTGTTTTGCTTTATCATAATATCACTTTCTAGGAAGGTAGCAAAACTAAGATACAACATTGATATTTAAATATTAATGATATTAAATTGGTTTGGGGGGAGAGAGGTTATACCTCAACAACTGGATTTGTTGTTGTGATTTGCATTTTAGGAAAAATCTGAACTGAGACTTTTAGAACTGTAATTTCATCCTTGAGGAAACTGAAGCCCTAACCTGGAAGTGATTTTTTTCATTTTTTCATAGCAAGTGGATGGTTGGAACTCTAACAGGAATCCCTGTCCATTTATTTCAACTGCCATTCTTGTTTTGTTTTAGTGTATGTGTGTGTGTGTATGTGTGTGTGTGTTGGTAAGAAAACATTTATTTGGTAAATCACAGAGGTAGAAAAAGTAATTCCTGGAAGACATGGCCTTAGGAAACAAGTTATAGAGGTAAAGGAAGGGCCTTGGACCTGGGGAGTGAGGGAGCTAATGGTAATGTGCCTTGGACAAGGAGGGGGAAGGGAAAGGCACCAGCGTGTTCTCGGGAGGGATAGTGCCTGAACTGCCATGAAGACTGATACCATACTTGGGAGGAAGATCTAAAAAGGCCTAGAATTTTGGGTATTGATATATAAGGTATGTTATCAATATATTGATGCTAGTTTTTACAATAACGGATTTATGGATTTTTCTCCTCAGATTATAGAGTATTTTTAGGAGACCAAGATGTCAGACCCAAACAAAGCTGCCATTGCTGCAGAAAAGGAGGCTCTGAACTTGAAGTTACCTCCCATTGTCCATCCTCCTGAAAACATAGGTGTTGATACACCAACACAAAGTAAGCTTCTGAAGTACAGAAGATCCAAGGAGCAAAGGAAGACAATTAATCAGTTAGTGTAAGTAGCATATTAGTAAATAATTCTTGTTTAGATTTCAAGTGAAATGATTTGTGTTCTCTCTATATATAAAAGGCTAAGCAACCATCCGACTGTCCGATTGGCCGGTAGGTATGACGCACACTGACCACCAGGGGGCAGGCTCAATGCAGGAGTTGCAGTGACCTGGCAGTGGCGGTTCTCAGGTGACACACCCTGGAACCAGAGAGGAGGGAGCCCGATTCTGGGGTGCGTCACCCGAGAACTGCCCTCTTGCAATCTGGGACACCTCAGGGGATGTTGGAGAGCTGGTTTTGGCCCAATCCCCGCAAGCAAGGCCGAGGGACCCCACCTGCCAGAGGGACCTTCCGCTCACTCTGCAGATGCCCTTCGAGCCACAGCACCACCCCAGGTGTGGCAGGCCAGGGAGGAACCGTGGGAGTTTGGCTCCAGAGTGTGTCTGGCCCATCTTGCCCAGTCCTGCCCTGCCAGCCACCTTCTAATTAATTTCCTTTCAATGTGCATGAATCCACGCACCGGGGCACTAGTATTTTTGTAAACAGCTTTATACACCCATGCTTAACCTACTGTTGTATAAGTTTTGTATTTTCATTTCATTGTGAAGTTCTTTTATGTCAGTAAGTATACTTCTACCACATCATATTTAATGACTATTTTCCATTGTTATCTTTACACCACAAAGTATATAATCAGTCCTCTCTGGACATTTTGCAGTGCTGTGATAAATATCCCAGTAGCTGATTTCTTACACACACCTTTATGTCTTTAAGATAAATTCCTAGAAACAAGGTATACATTTTTCATATATTGCCAAATTACCTTGGGAAGTTTGAATTTTCATTTCTGTCAGCAATGAATTAAAGAGCATCCTCTTCCCCACACCATTGCCAACATTGGGTATTAGTGTTTTATCATCTTTGGTAAAAATGGGGAAATAAGATTTCCTTGATATTTTACTTGCTCTTCCCTAATTAGTATTGGGATAGAACTTTTTTCATATTTTGGGGGGTATTTGTATTAGTGCTTTGTGAACTCTCTATCATGTCCATAGATCATTTTTCTTTCAGGGCTCATTATACAGTTATCATTTACCAAAATAATGGGTCAAATATATTTCTCCCAATTTTTCATTTGTTTTTAATTTTTAAGTTTTTTAATTACCAAGAACTTTAAATTTTTCTTTTTTGATCTCTGTCATTGATATCATCTTTATAAAAGAATCTCTTTCTACTTCAAGGTTATAAAAATACATAAGTTTTTGCTCTGGCCCATGTGGCTCAGTTAGTTGGAGCCTCCTCCCATATACCAGAAGGTGGTGGGTTCAATTCCTAGTCAGGGCATTTGCCTAGGTTGTGGGTTTGATCTCCACAGCCAATCGGTGTTCCTCTGGTGTTTCTATTTCTCATTGATATTTCTCTCTTTCTCTCTCTGTCTTCCTCCCTCTAAAGTCAAATTAAAAATATCTAAATTTCTTCTTGTACCTCAAAGCACTAGTATTTTCCATATTAAAATGTTTAATTTATCTAGTAATTTTAAAATAAAAAATAAAAAGCTTTATGTAGGTTTTCATAAATAGTTTTATACCATCTTGAAGTTCAATTAGGAAAACAATAGAAAAGTAATCATAGTGACAGTGAGTGATGTACTGTATGTGCTTACTCTAAGCATTGTTTTTATCACTTCACCTATATTTCTCACAACAGCCCTATAAGATGGGTACTGCTGTTATCTCTGTTTTATAGATGAGTAAACTGAGTTGCAGAGAAGTTAATAACTTACCCAAGATCACACAATCTGGTTCAGGGGTTCACATATTTTAAGCACCAAACTATCCCTCCTCTTTATATATTACTAGAGGCCCGGTGCACGAAATTTGTGCAGGGGGGAGAGCGGTCCCTCAGCCCGACCTGCACCCTCTCCAATCCAGGAGCCCTCAGGGGATGTCCTACGGATGGCTTAGGCCTGCTCCCCATGGTTCTTTGCTGTCTGCGGGGCCCATTTGGCCGCTCCTGGGTCTCCATGGCGACAGCCAAGCAGGCCTTGCTCTCAGCTGCTGCCCCCGGGACTGGAGGACTCCAGTGGGGCTGAGAGGACTGGGTGCCACCATCTTTGTGTTGGAGTCATGGTTAATTTGCATATTACTCTTTTATTAGATAGGATAATCATACTGGTCCCTGAGAGTAAAACCAAGTAATTGGGCCTCTAGGAATGACATTGCATTTGAACAAATACTTAATAAGATATCTAAAATTTTTTTTTTAAATTTATAGATCTGAGAGAAAGAGAGAAACATTGACCTGCTGTTCTACCCATCCATGCACTCATTGGTTGCTTCCTGAATGTGCCTTGACCAGGAATTGAGTTCAAAATCCTGGTGCTCAAACCAACTGAGCCACCCAGCCAGGGTCTTAATGATACATCCTGAAACTACTTGTACTTAAATTTTTTTACCTACAAAAGAAAATATAGTACAACATCCTGTCCTTTCCCCTCCAATTTAGTGGAAATTAAAACCATCTACCAAAAGCTGTGATTAGGATGGTTCAGTTTAATTTCGCAATTACTGGGAATTTCCTAGGTACCTGACTCTGTAGGGTTCTGGGGATAACTAAAAAGAAAAAAACAGTGAGCTTATTTGTACAATTCTAACCTAACACTGAAGTATAAAATGGGAACTTTCTCTATGGTAGATTTCTGCTTCTCTTTCTGAATTCTCTTTCCCTTCTTGGTTTGCCTCATTTATACATATTTTTTGCATCTGACTAAATTTTACTGTTTGTTACGTTGTTAATGATTATATTGTTGCTAATTTTTGCAAATTTTATTTTCTTTACAATTAAACTGATCTATAAAACTTTTTTAGATTTACATTTTTATTAGTTTATCAATCATCTAATCATATTTAAATCCAAATTTATAAGGTATATTAACTAATATTAGTATATGTATTACTAGACCAGCAGAGGGCAGGAGACAGTGCCCAGTGGGTAAAAATCCTTTACCCACTTCATTCCTAGGACTCTACTCAACATTTCAGTAGATCTACAGAATAGAAATGGGGGTCCCTTAGGAGTTAAGTATTATTCTTACTCTAAAACCTTTCACTTTCTCACATTGTCATGTTGAACTACTTGCAGTTCCAGGAATCCTATCTAATAATAGACAAAAAGGGTAATTGACCGTACCTTCACTACACCTCCCATTGGCCAATCAGCACGATATGCAAATTAACCACCAAAAAATATGGCGGTTAATTTGCATAGTAGGCGCCCAGTGGCTATCGGCTATCGGAGCCTGCAATCAGAGCTGAGAGGTCCCCTGCCCAGGCCTGACGCCTTGGTCAGAAGCATTAGGCCTGGGCATGGGCGGAGCCGCGATGGTGGGGAGCAGTGGGGAAGCCAGTGATGGTGGGGAGCAGAGCGGAGCCCACGATGTGGGGAGCTGGGGGTCCCCGCCCAGGCCTAACACCTCAGAGGCATTAGGCCTGGGCAGGGGCGGAGCCGGTAATCGAGGGAGCTGGGAGTCCCCTGCCCAGGCCTAATGCCTGGCACAGGCGTTTTGGGCCTGGGCAGGGGCGGAACCAGTGATCGTGGGCAGCTGGGGGGGTCCCCTGCTCAGGCCTAACACCTTGGCCAGAGGCGTTAGGCCTGGGCAGGGGCGGAGCCTGCAATCGGGGAGCTGGGGGTCCCCTGCCCAGGCCTAATGCCTTGGCCAGAGGCCCTCTGCCCAGGCCTAATGCCTTGGTCAGAGGCATTAGGCCTGGGCAGGGGCGGAGCCGGCAATCCCTGGAGCTGAGGGTCCTCTGCCCAAGCCTAACGCCTTGACCAGAGGTGTTAGGCCTGGGCAGGGGCGGAGCCAGCGATCGTGGGGAGCTGGGGGTCCCCTGCCTAGGCCTAATGCCGTGGCCAGAGGCATTAAGTCAGGGCAGGGGCAGTTCCAGCAATCGGGGGTAGCAGGGGCGGAGCTGGTGATGGTGGGAGCTGGGGGTTCCTTGCCCAGGCCTAAGGCCTTGGCCAGAGGCATTAGGCCTGTGCAGGGGCAGAGCCAGAGATTGCAGGGAGCAGGGAGGGAGCTGGCGATGGCGGGGAGCAGGGGCAGAGCCAGCGATCATGAGGAGCAGGGGCTGAGCTGATGATTGAGGGAGCTGGAGGTCCCCTGCACAGGGCTAATGACTCGGCCAGAGGCGTTAGGCCTGGGCAGGGGC
>NW_005360187.1:2592637-2597582 GCF_000412655.1 Myotis brandtii | reverse complement strand
TATGAGTGGGGTGGTAGGGGATAACATGGGGATAAGGACACATATGTAATATCTTAATAAAAAATACATATATTCTTTTTTTTAAAAAAAGAAAGAAATGTCATATCCTATGAAAGACACATTTTGAAAATGCCTAAAGAAAGTTGTCATTTTTTCATGGTAAAGGGACTCGAGTCCGTGTTGATGAAAACACCTTGGTGGCTGCGGTGACTGGCAGTGGCTGCAACAGCAGGGTGATGGGGCTGGTGCCTTCCCCTGATCAGCCCAGTCGCCTCCCACAAAGGAGCAAGGAGCAGGGAGTAGGACATCCCCTGAGGGCTCCCAGTATGTGATAGGGGGCAAGCTAGGCTGAGGGACCCTCCCCTTCAGTGCACAAATTTTTGTGCACGGGGCCTCTAGTCTATAATAATAAAAGCGTAATATGCTAATTAGACTGGACATCCTTCCGGAGGACCTTCTGGGTGAAGCTGGGGCTGCGAAGGAAACCCAGGTCCCGGGTGCCAGAGGGAAGCCAGTGCCAGCAGCCAGGGGAAGGAAGGCCTACTCTTGAATGAATTTCGTGCATCGGGCCTCTAGTATATTATATTTTTCATAGTTTAGTAAAAAATAAATTTCAGCCCTGGCTGCTGTTGCTCAGGTGGTTAGGTATCATTTATGCACTAAAGGGTTGCTGGTTTGATTTCTGGTCAGGGCACATGCCCGGGATTGTGGGATCAATCCCCAGTAGGGGCTGCAGGGGGCAGCCAGTCAATGTTTCACTCTCATGGTGATGTTTCTCTCTCTGTTCTGTGTCCCTCTCCCTTCTTCTCTCTCTAAAAATCAATGAAAAAAATCTTTAAATACAAAATTAAATAAATTTCACAGTTGCTTCCTACAGTTTCCTTCACTGGAAAGTATTTGTCTGCCTGAATTACACTAGTTCTTCAAAGCTTACTTTATGGATCACCACCTCTGGAAAGCCTTCTCCTAATCCCTTTAACGCATCTTTAACTCTGTCTACATATTACTCTTACACCAATTGTCAGACATTAAGTACCTATTGTTACAAAGCTGCTGTGCTTGCCACTGGGGAGACTATAGGAACACAAAAAGAATTGTATCTTTAAGAAGCTTATGTTCTAGTGGTAGGAAACATATAGTAAATACGTTAAAAAAAAAGAGTATGTTAACCTTTTATACGTACATTGGTACTATGAAGAAATAAGATAGTGGGATAGAGTGTGATAGGCCAGGAACATCGCAGGAAAGGCCTGTGGAAATGCTATTGAAGTAGAGAATCTAAAGTTGTCATTTAAATAACCATGGGAACAGCACTGTGGCAAAGGGAATAGCAAACATGAAAGCCCTGAAATATGAATGCTTTTAGTGTGTTCTAGTAATTTAAAAAGGCCACTGTCACTAGAGTATCAGGGGCTGTGGGAAGACTGGTATCAGGTGAATATGGAGACAAAGGTAGGGATAGATTGTGAAAGGCTTTGCAGACCATGATAAGGAATTCAGATACCATTTCCAATGCAGTTGAAGCCATTGAAATGTTTTAAACTGGGAAGTGACATGAAATCCAACTTACACTTAAAAAAATCACTCTGGCTATTAGGAATAGACTGAGGTAGAGGAAAGAGGGCAAGAATAGAAGGAAACAAGGAAAGCAGATAGTAGCATAGATGAGAGCTTCTGTGGTTTGGATAAGGCTGGAGACAATGGAGGAACAGAGAAGTGGATTTACGGGTGATATGTTTTGGAACCTGCATCAACTTGCTACTGGATTGCTTTTGGTAACAAGGTAGATGGTAATGTTCATATTTATAGCATATTGGAAGTCCAGGAGATGATGGGGGGTGAGGGGTAAAAAGCAATGATTCTTTTTAGGAGTTGAGGTGCTATGTGACATCTAAGGGGGAATATGTTAACTAGGCAGTTGGATATATAAAAGAGGCCTAGGCTAGAGATACCAATTTAGGAGTCAGCAGAATGTAAATAATTTTTAAAGCTATGGGGAGTAATTGGAGAGAAAGAGAGAAAGAGAAAGAGAAATAGCAAGAGAGAGAGAGAGAGAGAGAGAGAGAGAGAGAGAGAGAGAAAGAGAGAGGGAATTGAGAGGAGAAGAAGGCCTAGGACTAAGCCTTTTCAGAATTATAATATTTAGATGTTGGATAGAGAAGGGCCAACCTCAGCAAATAGACTGAGGAAGTGCCTCCAATTTGACAGGAGGAAAAGCAAAAGATCAGGATGTCATGAGCAGAGATAGAAGAATGTGTTATAACATAATGTAGTGTTTATTTTTTTTAGTTGTCATCGTCTTCTATTTTACTTTGATATGCTTAAGGACAGAGATCTCAACATAAAGTGCTCAGTGTCTGGTATGTTATTGTTGGTGAATGAGTGAGTGAATGAATGACATTTTTAAGGAGGAACTTTACCTTTATGGTGCTTTGTACAATTCTATATTCAGTACCTTTCTCACTTGGGTGCTTAATAAAAAATCCTGCTTCAAAATAATCTGAAGCAGCCCTGGCCAGGTGGCTTGGTTGGTTGGAGTGTTGTCCCACTCACCAGAAGGTTGTGGGTTCGATTCTTGGTCAGGGCACATACCTAGGTTGCAGGTTTGATCCCCAGTTGGGGTGTGTGTTGGAGGCAACTGATTGATGTTTCTCTCTTTCCTCTCTCTCTAAAATCAATAAAAACATATCCTTGGGTAAGGATTAAACAATTTTTTAAAAAACCTGGAGCAGAGTGCTGTATTAATACTGATATTAGAATTTCCATGAGTTTTATTTGGGAAAATGTATTTGGAATGAAAAGTTTTTATATCAGAAACACATTTTTCTGGATGACTGTGGATTTTGGGATTCTCCATTCCTTGCTTACTGCAATAGGAATGTAATCTTCCCTGATTCAAAGGTAGGTGGGTTCCAGGAATGAGGTAGGAGATCCAACTGTGGGCAGAACTGGGCTCCCTGTTGGGATCAGATTCTGGAAAGACTTGGCTGAGCCAAAATCATTTTGTAGCTTTCCAGAGTCCCGGGAATGAGCCATTTTTTCCTTGTTTACTATCTCCCTCTTTGTTCAGACTATCCTTTCCTTCACTGCATATAGTGTTTCACACAATCCTTTAAAATCATCCAGTTTTTGTTTATTTGTTTTTGACTGTTATCACACAAAGCAAAAAAAGATTACATTCCTATTGCAGTAAGCAAGGAATGGAGAATCCCAAAATCCACAGTCATCCAGAAAAATGTGTTTCTGATATAAAAACTTTTAATTCCAAATAGATAGACTGAAATTTTTTGTTATATTAAGGGGTGGCATTAATATATTAAGAACTAAGGGAAATTAGGCATATTTATGTTGGGATAATTTCAGTGCCAGACTGCTAGTGCCAATTAGCATACCAAAGTATAAGGCAAATTCCTTTAAAATATCAATTACTGAGCCCTAACTTGTTTGGCTCAGTGGATAGAGCGCCGGCCTGTGGACTGAAAGGTTCCAGGTTCGATTCCGGTCAAGGGCATGTACCTTGGTTGTGGGCACATCCCCAGTGGGAGGTGTGCAGGAGGCAGCTGATCGATGTTTCTCTCTCATCGATTTTTCTCTCTCATTGATGTTTCTAACTCTCTATCCCTCTCCCTTCCTCTCTGTAAAAAATCAATAAAATATATTTTTAAAAAATCAATTACTGAGAGCTAGGCTGTTTAGGCCGCCGTGGTCGGCAAACTGCGGCTCGTGAGTCACAGGCGGCTCTTTGGTCCCTTGAGTGTGGCTCTTCCACAAAATACCACGTGCGGGCGTGCACGTACAGTGCGATTGAAATTTCGTGGCCCATGCGCAGAAGTCGGTATTTTGTGGCAGAGCCATATTTTGTGGAAGAGCCACACTCAAGGGGCCAAAGAGCCGCCTGTGGCTCGCGAGCCCCGGTTTGCCGAGCTGCAGTTTGCCGACCACTGTTTTAGGGAGATAATGATGGATGAAGGGAAGTCTGGTCTGGGCCCTAATGGTTAAATAAATGAGGAAGGAGAATATTCCAGGCCCATTTTTTTACTTCATGTGCAAAAGCCTTTGGAATTTTAGCCTTGTCAGGATCAATAAGATTAAACAGGGAAATAAGGCTACTCAAGTAGGCTAATTTAGTCTTAAGCTCCTTCAATAAATGTAGAATGTCTTGCCCAGCTGGTGTGGCTCAGTGGTTGAGCATAGATCTATGAACCAGGAGGTCATGGTTCAATGCCCAGTCAGGGCACATGCTCGGGTTGTGGGCTCGAACCCCAGTAGAGGCATGCAGGAGGCAGCTGATCAGTGATTCTCTCTCATCATTGATGTTTCTCGTTCTCTATCTTTCCCTTTCCCTTCCTCTCTGAAATCAATAAAAACATTTATTTACATATATATTTAAAAAATAAATGTAGAATGTCTAGAATGTGGAAGAGAAATTTTCCACTCTGCACTGGTCAAACAACATCTGAAATTCTGAGATCATACTTTAAGAGGGATGCTGATCAGGAATGTAAAGCATAGTGAATATAGTCAATAATATAACAACTGTGTGGTGCCAGGTGGGTACTAGACTTTTTGGGGGGATCAATTTGTAAATTATATAAATGTCTAATCCAGGGGTGGGCAAACTTTTTGACTCGAGGGCCACAATGGGTTCTAACCTGGACCGGAGGGCCAGAACAAAAGCTTGGATGGAGTGTTTGTGTGAACTAATATAAATTCAATGTATTCAACGTAAACATCATTACATAAAAGGGTACGGTCTTTTTTTTTTTAGTTTTATTCATTTAAAATGGGCCGGATCCGGCCTGCGGGCTGTAGTTTGCCCACGGCTGGTCTAATCACTATGCTGCATACCTGAAACTAATATAAAATAAATATTGAATGTCAAATTTAGTTGAAATACTTTTTTTTAATTGCTTAAAGTATTACAAAGGGTATTACATATGTGTCC
>NW_005360187.1:2585459-2589532 GCF_000412655.1 Myotis brandtii | reverse complement strand
ATTTCTAATATTATGCCATCGTGGTCTGAGAAGATGCTTGGTATGATTTCAATCTTCTTGAATTTGGGGAGACTTTGTTTGTGACCCAATATGTGGTCTATTTTTGAATGTGTCTTATGAGCACTTGAGTAGAATGTATATTCCGTGGCTTTGGGGTGAAGGGTTCTGACGATGTCAATTAAGTCCATCTGGTCTAGTGAGTCATTTAGGATTGCTGTTTCTTTGCTGATTGTTTGTTTAGAGGTGAAATACTTTTTAATTGTAAAAGAAAATAAAGGACAGTTTATTAGATGCTTGTTGCTATTAGCCCAACTAGAACCTCCACTTGTATGATCACATTTAATTTTTGCAATAGGTGATGAAATACAGAGGGAAGTATAAGTCTCCTTAAAGTGTTATTAATTCCCTTTTTGTTCTATGTTTTTCCTTCTTTGTTTTTTGAAAAGGAAAAGCAGATTTTCATAGAGGAAGAATTGTTTACTTAATGCAAAGAATTAACTCAGGTTCACTTTTTGCCCCTCTTGCATAGAATATTATTTAAATAAAAGAAATGAAACATTACAGACAAAAAAAAGTGGGGCACGAAACACTGATAAACCATAATAAAGAGGAGAGTGAGGGGTTTTGAAACGATCTCATTTGAAGGAAGCTGATTCAGTTAATGGTTGAGAGTATAGACTCTGTCATCAGCTAGGCCTCAGGTCAGATTCCATCTCTGCAGCTTATTAGCCATGTGAATTTTTCAAGTCAGGTACTTTACTGATCTTCATCTTACTGTCTGTCAAATGGAGATTAGAAGTGTTTACCTCTTAGGATTTTTGTGAGAGTTAAATGAGGTCCATGTATATAAAGACCTTACGGCAATACCTAGAATATAATGAGTTTACCATAAATAGTAACTTTTTTTGACAAGAATAGTTGAAGGAACTGGATAGGTATTATTAAGTTTTGGGAGGATAACAAAGAAGAGAGATAAGACATTTTGTAAATAGCTCCAGAGAAAATAAGTTACAACATAAGGAAGTCTCAACATAAGAAATTTGTTTCTAAGAATATGAGCTAGCTGACAATAAATTGGGCTAATGCAGAAAGTGATGAATGTTATCCCCCCTCATCCATTTGGGGTTCAATTTGATATTTTTTAGAGTATTCATACACCAGTACTGAATTAGACATGTGAGATCTTTTCCAAATCCACTGTTCTGGTCATTCCACAGATATTTATTGATCTTACTGGACACTATCTAAGTGGTGTAGATAGCAAAATGGACATGGTCCTAGTCTTATCGAGTTTACCAGTCTATGATTTTATGGTTTCCTTTCCTCAAAAATTAATTTCCTTTTCTTTTCTCAAAATTCCTTTTGGTTCTCCTCTTGCTTCTAATCATATCTCCTTTACCTCCTTCAATTGTTATTCTTCCTCCTTCCTGTCATGCTTGACATCTCCATTTTTTCCCCCCTCAGGTCTTTAATTTTCCTTGTATATTCTCTGCTTTGGCCAGCTCTTGCAGTGCATTTAGCCTTTCCAAATTGATAGATTTCTCTTCCTAATGTTCCTATGCTCAAAAACTCTTAGTGATTCTCCATTGTCTATTGAGTAAAAAAGCTTGCCATTTGAGGTCTTTTGCTGGATATTCCAATCCACTTCTCCAAACTTATCTTCATCTGGTCTCATAAACTCTGGGAAAATTAGACAATTTCCTACTCCCGTTTTTTCCTTTGTTCATTTCCTGGCCTTCCTATTTCTGAGGTCTTTGTGTTTTTAGAGCCATCTACCCAAGAAAACCAGATCTCTACCTGAAATCCTCTTTCTTTGAAGCTCATTGCATATACTAACTTGTTCATGTAGCCTATAACTTTTACAGATATCTCCAGGTGTAAGTGAACTTTTCCCTCCTCTGAATCATCAGGGTCCCATACCTTGCACTCTGTTTTTATCTACTTACCATTTCAGTTTAAATTCCTTGAGATTTGTTGCTGTAATCCTATATACTAAAAGCCTAATATGTAAATCGACCAAATGGCGAAACAACCGGTGGAATGACTGATTGCTATGATGCGCACTGACCAGCAGGGGGCAGACGCTCAATGCAGGAACTGCCCCAGCCTGCAGGCCCCAGGTTGCAAAGTGGATGCCAGCGGGGGCCCCCTGATCGCCTTGCTGGTTGCCCCACAGATGGAGGCAACCGGAGGCGGTGGGGAGCGGGGCCAGTGAGCGGGTGGTGCCAGGCCGGCCAAGGCGATTGCCCTGCTGGTCACCCCACAGATTGGCCCTGATCACCAGCCAGGCCTAGGGACCTTACCCATGCACGAATTTTGTGCATCGGGCCTCTAGTATTTTAATAAAAACTAGTAGAGTGTCTTGCATAATATAAGCATTCAATATATATTTGGTGATGGATGGATTATATGATGACATAACTTTATTTACAGATGAAGGAGTATTTTATGGGTGATAAGTTTGTACATTAAATACTATTTATTGAGCACCTACTCTATGCCAGATACCTACTGGGCACTGGGGATAAGAAATGGATAAAACATATTATATGTCAAATGGTGCTAAGTGCTATGTATCAAAGTAAGTGAGGATAAAAGGGATGATAGTGAAGGAAGTGCAACTTTATATAAGGGGTAAGGGAAAGTTTCTCTGAAGGTTAGTAATTAAGAGAGATAATACATATAAAGACCCACAATGCGTCAGGATTAACTTTAAAAATTTTCAATAAGTTCTAATTCTTTTACATTACACATGAATAATTGGAAAATTAAGATCTCATTGGTAATGGCTTTTGGGGATTTATTTCTCATAGAAAATTCGGTAAGATAAAGAACTCTTGAGTCTCTCTTCTTTAAGTATAATTGAAAAAATGTTCAAATTGTAATATTTTAACAATATGTCCTAATGTTATTATCTTCTAGAGATAACATACATTTTTAAATTATATATTTCAGAATTGAGGGAGCCAAAAAAAAATTAGACAAAACACTAAGTAAAAGGACACCTTTATCACCAGAGCCAGATGATCCTCCAATCGTAAGTTTTTGTTTTCTCTTTAAAAAGTTTATTTTAATGCTGTTTTAATTCTTAATTATTTTGTCAATTTCAATTTAATTAGTATTTTAAAGAATATTACATATATTTTAAACTATATTTTAGTATTTAAAAAATTAAATCACTTAAAAATTTCTACTTGATTTAATTGTCTTTTTGTTTGCTTTTGACAGATGACCAGTGAAATTAAAAAGAAAGGAGTGAGTTCATTTTTTATATTTATTGTTTTGAAAATATTCAAAGAAACTATTACAAAGTAGCTCCTTCTAAGACCACCTGCTAAGTGCCATTCTTGAAAAGAAAGAAATTTAGAAACAGATTTTTTCTTTGCCCAAAGGAGCAAGCATGTCATAGATGGCAATATGGGTTTTAAGAGTTACATTGTTGCCATTTGCTATTTGGGAATTTATTTTAAATATTATGATTCTTATTCCAAAAAACTGAAAGAAAATTCAAAATGGCAGTTACAAAGGAAATGCATCCAATCTGTATCCTTTCTAATAAAAGAGAAACATGGTAATTAACGTACGACCGCTACCCTTCCCATTGGCTAATCAGGGCGATATGCAAATTAACTGCCAGCCAAGATGGCAGTTAACCGCCAGCAAAGATGGTGGCTAATTTGCATATGTAGGTACAATGCTGGGAGGTGAAAGGGAAAGGACGGAAGAAGCCCCCTGCCACTGACGGTGATCGGAAACCCAGGGGGGAGCTAAGAGCCGGGGGCAGGGCAAAGGCGGCCCTGAGGGCTGCCTTTGCCTTTCCCCCAGCTGTGATCAGAGAACCAGGCGCCTTTGCTGCCCCGGCCATTGATAGCGGGAAGCAGGGTTGGAGCCAGCAATGGGAGATGGGCAGGGATGGAGCCGGCAGTCCGGGGAGCTAGGGATCCCTTGCCCAGGCCTAAATCCTTGGCCAAAAACATTAGGTCTGGGCAGGAGTGGAGCCTGCAATCGTGGGGAGCTGGGGTCCCCTACACAGACCTAACGCCTTGGCCAGAGGCGTTAGGCCTGGGCAGGGG
>NW_005360187.1:2572001-2584366 GCF_000412655.1 Myotis brandtii | reverse complement strand
CCCCCCCCCTCACCCAGTGCACGAATTTCGTGCACCGGGCCCCTAGTATATATATAAAAGGCTAATATGCTAAGTGTCCCTCCAACCATCCAACTGGTTCCTATGACATGCACTGACCACCAGGGGGCAGATGCTCAATGCAGGAGCTGCCATGATGCACACTAGCCATTTACAAAGAAATGGCACCATGGACCTGGCGCCGACAAAGCAACACTCGGCTTCCCCCAAGTGGGACACAGGTCCCGCCACCACCCTATTCAACAGCCCACCAAATTGCAGCCAATGCTGTCAAGACGCCATGCCACAAAATGTGGCCCATAGCCTAGCCCAGCCTGGAAACAGTGGCTGTGGGCGCCGGGTAATGACGTCACGTAGCAATACCCGCTTCCTCTCCCTAGTGACTACCCTCCTTGGAGTTTCTTCAGCCCAGGAACCCGACTTGCTTTATAGCCAGGTGCAAACATTTTACTTAACCAAATATGTGGCCCATAGCCTAGCCCAGCCTGGAAACAGTGGCTGTGGGCGCCGGGTAATGACGTCACGTAGCAATACCCGCTTCCTCTCCCTAGTGACTACCCTCCTTGGAGTTTCTTCAGCCCAGGAACCCGACTTGCTTTATAGCCAGGTGCAAACATTTTACACTTTAACCAAATGTCTGTGAAGCGTTTTCACGTGCCTCATCTCATTTGATCCTCTCAGAAGGTATATAGGAGACTCAGTTGAATCCTATTTTCTTGTCATTAGCTGGAAAATGGAGATTTAGAAAGTTTAGAAACTTGACCTGACTGAAAAGAAGTAAGAAATGGTAGAACTTGAAAATGACTTCAGGTTTTCTCACTGCGCAGAATATAGTCAAACACTGCTACAGTTAAATGTTTCACCCTTTGTTCTCCCTCTGTGATCTACAATAATAATCTGCTTTGTGTGGATATTTACTGCTGTGTTGCTGACAATTACTTGAAAGAGAAGTTGGGGTACTTCACTGGGCTGGTAAAATTTTAGCTAAATCAGAAAGCAGGTCTAATTAAGCAAGTTTATCTACACACATAAAGCTCTCGCTGGCGCCAATTGCACGCGAGTGTTTCCATCTGTCATTGTTGATCATGAATTTGGTTGACACTTCTATTATAGAGAAAGGGCGAATAGTGATATTAAAATATTTCTTTTAATTAATTTCCTTTCAATGTGCACAAATTCGTGCACCAGGCCTCTAGTACTGATATAAGGTGCTAGAGATTTAAAAAAAAGACTATGGGTAACAATAAGGGACTAAGATATGATTGGTGGAAAGATGACAACATGAGAAATTTCTTTAACAGCAAAGGATATGTAAACTCATGGAGCTAGTTATACCAAAGAGGAATTTATACAACATGTTCCCAGAGAGGGGTACAGATTTTCCATTCCTTTAGTGTTCCCCTTGGGGATAGAGGACTAAAGATTCCTTCATGTGGATTGAGGATCTTTGGAAGACCCTCATTTTAGCTATTGTGAGTTTGTTGTTTAAAAATACTTGTCCTCCTTCTCCTTCTGCTTCCCAACTTTTCTGGAGATTTTGGCTGTGAATTTCCTCTTTACTTGGTATAAGAACTAATATGAAACAACCCCTAAACATTCATAAATATCTAATATGAGGCCGGGTGAATTATAAGATATTTCTGTTTATGTGTTTAGCATCCTCACTCTTCCTCCACAGTTTTTGCCTTTTAGTGTTTTACAATCTAAAATAGGTACCTGGGTGTAAAAACATTCATTCACTCCTGAACCCACTGCTCTTGGCAATCTGGCTTCTAGAAACTCCACCACTTCATCATTAATGTCACCATTGACCACTAATTGCCAAATCAAAAAGATATTTTTCCAATATTTCTATCACTAGACCTCCAGTTGACTTTTAAAAAATCTTTTATTTTTGAATAATTGGACAAATGGATCAATGGAACACAATAGATGACCCATTTAACCCCACAAGTGCAATCAACTGATTTTTGAGCAAGGTGCAAAAATCAATTCTATGGAGGAAGGACAGTCTTTTTAATAAATAGGGTGGAGCAAGTAGACATCCATAAAAAAATAAAACAAGTAAACAACAACGAAAGATCCCAAACCTCAGCCTAAACATCTCACTTTGTAAAAAAATTACTAAAAATTGATCATAGATTTAAGTGTAAATTGTAAAACTGTTTTTTAAAGTTTTATAATTAAAAACGGGAGAAATGTAAAACTATAAAAATTTTAGAAGAAAACCTAGGTTGGGCAAAGAGTTCTTAGACATGACACATAAAGCATAATCCATAAAAATTCCCCAAAATTATATTTCATCAAAATTAAGAACTATTGCTCAGGCCAGGGGATTGTCAAGGGTGGAAAAAAAAGGAGACATATGTAATACTCTTTGTAATACTTTAAGCAATAAAACAATAAAAAAAATAAAAAAAAAGTAAGCACTAGCAAAAAAAAAAAAAAAAGAACTATTGCTCAGTGAAAGACCATGTTAAGAGGATGGATAAAAAAGCTACATACTGGGAAAAAATATTCACATATTGCATGTCCAACAAAGGATTTATCTCTAGGATTTATAAAGACCTCTCAAGACTCAACATTATAAAACAAGCAAGAACCTTGTATGCATATATGCATGGCCCATGACCACAGACAATGGGGCTGTGAGGGCCTGGGGTGATAGGTGGGGTGGGCTGTAGGGGGTCAATTGTGCTGCTTGTTTGCAGGTTGTGGACCTTTGAGATATTTTATGAAAGTCTGCAGGGTGTGATCCATTTGTATGGCAACACCATTGGAAGCAGCTTAGTTGGGTCCTCAAGTTGAGTGGGACAGGGTCTCAGGGAATTGACCAGGGCAGGAAGAATGGTGTAAGCCAGGTTGATGGAGACTCAGGTATGGCAGTCACTGATGGCTGAGGGGGGAGGCTCAGCAAAGGAACAGTGTCTTCTGCCAGCAGAGAAAGCTGCTCCTCCTGCCCTTGCCCTGTAGCCATCCTTCTATGATCCATCTATCTTAAAAACCATGAGTTTATACTAATGCCTCCTATTCTGATTCAACATCACAGGGTTCATTCTAGTCTTTTGAGAAACGTGGCTTTTAAGAAACACAATTATTTATTTACTAGAGGCTCAGTGCATGAAATTCGTGTACGGGTAGGTTCCCTAGCAGCTGCCTGCTGCTGGCCAGGTCCTCCCTTCATTCTGTGCCACACCCTAGTGGTCAGTGCACATCATAGCGAGTGATCGAACTCCCAGTTGGTTGAACTCCTGGTTGGTTGAACTCCTGAGGGGACACTTTGCATATTAGGCTTTTATATATATAGATTTTGTTAAATCCTAAAATATACATAAACAGTTGTAAAATTAGTAACTCATAACACATGAAAACAAACCTATTCACTATAGTTCAGTGTTTTTCTATATATTTTTTTGTACTTAGCTTGAAGGTACACAGTCTAAATGCTGTGTTCAAAAGTTACCATGGTTAGTTCTATACCTCTTCCAGTATGACTATATTATTAAGTTGATATCCAGTTAGCTTCATTTCTTTCTGTGTGTGTGTGTGTGTGTGTTTTAAATTTTGAGTTTCTCTTCCCCTCATTCTTACTGATTTTCTTTACTTATATTTTGAGCATGTGAAACAATAGCATGGCTTAAAAGTCAGAACTATAGTAAAATGTATACTTCTGTCCCTTTTACTCTGTTCCCATCCTCCCCAAATTTTCTACCTATTCCAATACTCTCCATTTATATAACCAAGGTCATTATTTCTGGCTTATTTTTCCTGTGATTAATTTTTTATAAAAAAACATATATGTTTTTTTCTTTTATCTTGCACAAAATGTATCAGATTATAAATATTCTTTTGCATTTTGTTTATCCTAGAACTCATTCCATATTAGTTCATAGAGATTTTCATTCTTTTCTTTTTGCCAGCTTTATCAATATATAATTGATATATAACATTGTGTACATTTAAGGTGTTGATTCAACTTCCTCATTCTTTTTTACTGCTGCACAGACTACCAATGTGTGGAATATATAATAATTTATTCAACCCCTCTTAAATGCGTCCAGTATTTTGCTACAGTGAATAACCTTGTGTATATGTGTTTTCATATTGTTGACGGTGTATTTTCAATTTCTAAAAGTGGAACTTCTGGGTCAATATGTGGTTTTATTAGATATTACAAAGTTTCATTCCACATGAGTTGTGGTAGTTTGCCTTCCTATTCACAGTTTATGAGAGTGTTGCTTCTTTATAGTCTTACCACATTATGTGGGACCTGTATTTTTTTTTCAATTAGCTGACAAATGAGATCTCAGGATGGTTTAAATTTGCTTTGTCTAATTATGAGTGAGATTAACATTTTTTTCATAAGTTTAGGGGCCATTTTAATAATATTTTTATTGTGAAATGGTTTATATCTTCTGCCTAATTTTCTATTGGATTCTGGTCTTATTTTCCCCTAAATTAAAAAAAAATTATAAAATACAACTAACATAAAATTTATTATTTTTAAAAGAATGTATTTTTATTTATTTCAGAGAGTAAGGGAGAGTGGGATAGAAACATCAGTGATGAGAGAGAATCATTGATTGGATGCTTCCTGCACACCCCAACTGGGGATCGAGCCCGCAACCCAGGCAAGTGCCCTGACTGGGAACTGAACCTGTGTCCTCCTGGTTCATAGGTTGACACTCAACCACTGAGTCATGCCGGCTGGGCTAACAAAAAAATTACCTTAAACATTTTAAGTGTATAGTTTAATGATGTTAAGTATTTGCATATTGTTGTGCAACACATTTCCAGAACTTTATCTTTCAAAACGGAAACTTATTAAATAACAACTCCACATTTGCCTCTCTCTTCAGTCCCTGGCAACTACCATTCTATTTCCTGTTTCTATGAATTTGAGTTTGACTACTCTGGATACCTCATATAAGTGGAATAATATGCTGGTTTTTTTGTCACCAGCTTATTTCATTTAGCATAATGTTCTCAAGGTTCATCCATTTACTAAATTTAAGTATTTTTTATACTTTATTTGAGATATATATTGCAAATATTTTATACCAGATTGTCAGTTGTCTTTTGACCTTCATATTGTGACTTTTTTTTTTTTACCATGCAAATATTTTTATGTAGTCAGAATTTTTCAATTATTTTTTCCCTTTTGTATCTGGAATTTGAAGCAAAGAAATTTTTCTATACACTCAAGTTATAGAAAAATTTATTCTTTTCCCCCTAGTCTTTGTATAGTTCCACTGTTTAATTTAAATTCCTGAACTATATGGAACTTATTCTTGTGTATAGTGTAAGGTAGTGATTATATTTTTCTTTTTCCACATGGCTAACCAGTTATCCCAGAACTATTCATTAAGTACTTCATCTTTGGCCTGGCTGGTGTGGCTTAGTGGTTTATGAACCAGGTCACGGTTTATTTGCCAGGATTGCAGGCTCAATCCCCAGTAAGGGGCATGAAGGAGGCAGCCAATCAATGATTCTCATTATTGATGTTTCTGTCTCTCTCTCCCTTCCTCTCTGAAATCAATAAAAAATAAAATAAAAAGAAACGACTTCATCTTTGCTCCAGTGATTTGAGATGCCGCATTTACCATATACTAAAATTCTTATGAACTGGACCTATTTCTGGACTTTTCATTTTTTACCACTGATTTATCTATTAATGCACCTGTACTACACAGTTCTAATTAAAGAAATTTTATAGTATATTTTAATGTCTCCTAGGGCTAGTCCTTTTTTGTAGATTTTCTTTCTCCGGGATTTCTTGGTTATTCTCACATGTTTATTGTTCCACATGAATTCTATGCTTGTCTAGTTCCATAAAATATGTGTAGATATTTATATTAGTATTGCATTAAATTAATTTTGGCACCAACTGAAATTTTCATGATGTTAAAATGTCTTCACCAAGATCTAGTGTTGTCTTTCTATTTATTTGTGTCTATTTTTGTTATACTTCTCATTGCTAGGGGAGAATTTATGAAATTATACTATACTGCTTTGTACCAGAATATAATCTCCAAGACAGCATGGGCTTTGTATGTTTTGTTTTTACTACTGTATCCTTAGCATTTGGAACAATATCTAAATATTTGTTGAATTTGTGAATATTTGTTGAGTTAAGGAAGTTAGATAAAACGTCTTTGTTTTGCCTTGAGAAAAGGAGAAATATACCAAGAACATTATTTAGGTGAGAACTCATCATAAATAAAGAAGAATATAAAATGGTATCTGTAGATTGTACTTTGGGTTAAAATCTTTTTATTCTGAAAGTATGTTATTTCGCAATATACTAGTATTTTTATTCTCAGGGAAAATTTTGTCTTGAGAACACAGAGCTTAGTAGTTACATTGAAATGCTACTTCATTTAGAACATTTACTTTTTTCTTATTACATTCTCAGTTGAACTATATTTATATGAAGCAATGTGTAGAAAGTAGTCCTATAGTACCTATTCAGCAGGAATGGCTGGATCACATGTTAATGCTGGTACCTGAGTCTTTAAAGCAAGGGAAAAAAAGAGAGGAACTCCTTCAAAGTCTCATCAGTGAAGTGTCAAGTGACTTTGAAAAAAGCACGAAGAGGTATTTGGGTAAGTAATATATAGCACCGTTGCTCCCCTGCTACTCCCAATAAAAAGCAGAAATATGAATAATGCATGTTATATTTTTAGCTATATGTATTCTTAAATATTATTTTTATTTAAATGTTTATTTTGAGCCTATAATGTCAAAATATTTGCAATTTAAGGCCATTTTTAGTAATTTTTATATGCTTATTAGCTAAATAGCTTTTTAGATTTTCACTTTGTCTTTATAATTCTTGCTACACTATGTACTGGATTGTAAAATAAAATTAACAGATTTGGGGAGATTTATTAGGGATTTAACCTTTGCAATTTTTATTGGAATAAATTTTCTTAAGAGGCCATGGCAGTGACTTTTCAGTAGACAGAGAGAGAATAACTGAGAACTTACTAAAGCTGTACCATATTTGAATTTACCTTCAAAGTAAGGCCAAAGCAGTATCAAAAGTGATTTTGTTGCAAGTAAAGGGATTTTTTCTTATACTCATTTAATGTACAATAAACTGTACCATTCAATATCAAGAGTTAGAAACTTTGATTTGAGTTATAGAAAATAACTATAGTTTTATTTAAATAAACTAAGCAGAAAAATGCTTTATTTCTGAAACAATCTAAAATGGGAGGAAAGTCTAGAAGTATGTATCAATATTATGAATGATTACTGGGCTCATGCTTAAAGAGTATAAGCTTTATTGGAGTATATTAACAAAAGGACTATCCTAGTAAACATTTTTTTTGAAATTATGAGATTCCAAGTTGATGGATTCTCATTTCATTCTCTGTAAAATCTTGGTTCAAAATGTTATTGATCATCTTTAAAGGGTTTTCAAGAAGTATTAATACATATATGTATTTTAGTGAAGAGTGTTCTTGTGAAACCTCCAGTTAACTGGCTTGAAGATGATGGAGGTCCTTTACCTGAATTCCCTGTGTGAGTAAATTATTTTCAAAACAGTGTTGCACCTAGGTTTTGATAATAGATTGAAAATAAACTGATCTTGCCCTGGCTGGTTTGGCTTAGTGGATAGAGCGTCGGCCTGTGGACTGAAAGGTCCTGAGTTCAATTCCAGTCAAGGGCACATGCCCGGGCTGTGGGCTTGATCCCCAGTGAAGGGCATGAGGCAGTCGATCAATGATTCTCTCTCATCACTGATGTTTCCATCTCTCTCTCTCTGTCTCCCTTCCTCTCTGAAATCAATAAAAATATTTAAGAAAAAGAAAATAAACTGATCTTTTATTTAAGTCTACAGCTGTGAAACTCAAAGGTATTTTGAACACACCTAAAAAAATAGTACTACTGCTGATTTTCTTTCTCCCCCAAAGTATCCTCTGTACTTATGTAGTTTTAATCTATACAATTAGGGGAACTGTGCATATGGATGCACAGTTCAATTTGACCTTAAGTGAGCTTCAGTGTATGCCAAATAGATTTCTCCATCCCTTCTCCCCATTACTAAGGACTGTGTTGATTTATCTCTGCCCAAGGTAACTGAGCCAGAGCACAGTGGAAGTTAGTAGGGTACTCATGCCTGGCCCATCAGTCTTCCTTACCCACAAATGATCTTTGTTCTCAGTATAGTGGTTAGCAGAGGGTAAGGGGGTAGGGGGAGTATGAAGAGGATAGAGGGTGTCAAATATTTGGTGACAGGAGACTAGACTTAGGGTGGTGAGCACACAATGGAATATACAGATGTTGTATTATAAAGTTGTACACTTGAAACCATGTTATTAATCAATGTTACTCCAATAATTTAATTTAAAAAATTTAAATGACCTCTGATCTCTCTGAGGATAATGCACTTTCAAAATCTTGATGTATTTTTATTACATGCATATTTCCTAAGGCTTCCATGCCCTTAGGATTTCCCTCTTCTTAATCCGCAGTTTTCTCTCTTTAATATTAATTCCATATCATAAATATTATTCCTAAAACTTAGAGTATATTGTTTGAATCCTGTTTAACATGGTGTATTGCTTTCCAGAGGCCTAGATTATTCCAATCCTTGGCATGGTAGCTATGTGCAGGCAAGAAATCAAATACTATCTAATTTGCACATTGTTCATCCAATTATGAAGATGTTACTGGACCTTGGTTACAAGACATTTGCTAATACACTTTTGCTGGACTTAACAGGAATTAGGTAAAACCCATATTTATTAATTAACATTTAAAATGTGAATGTCTCCTGTTTGAGTCTTTATATTTTTGACTATATAATTTTTAAAACTCACTGATAAATCTTCAGAACTTTTCTTTAGATTTCAAAAAATTTTAAATTTTTTATTTGTTTTAACAATTACATATCAAGACCAGTATCTATCATTTGCTTTAAAATCATTTTTATTTTTCTCATAAATAGAGCTAAAGGCCCAATTGATTGTGAATCACTGAAAAATGATCTATCAATACAAGCTAGGAAGGCAGAAGAGAAGATAATGAACACATGGTATACAAAGGTTATAAATCTTTTTACCAAGAAGGAAGCTCTCGAAGGCATTAAACCTGAAAAGTTGGATTCATTTTATAACTGTGTTTCGACACTTATGTCAAATCAGGTAAATATGTTTTATGTATTTTAAGTGATAATGTTATTAAAATTAGTTTGGTATCCTATACAATGAAAGCCTAATATGCTAAGTGTCCAGTCTTCTGGTCAGCCATTCAACCAATCAAAGTCTAATATGCTAATGATATGCTAAGGCCGCTCAACTGCTCGCTATGACGTGCACTGACCATCAGGGCAGACAGTCGACCAGTCACTATGACATGCACTGACCACCAGGGGGCAGACGCTCTGACCAGTAGGTTAGCTTGCTGCTGGGGTCTGGCCAATTGGGACTGATCAAGATGGGCTGGACATGCCCTGGATCCCTCCCGTGGTCCCTCCCCGGCTGGCCAAACTCCCGTGTCCCTCCCTAGCCCCGATTGTGCACCGGTGGGGTCCCTCGGCCTGGCCTGCGCCCTCTTGCAATCTGGGCTGAGTGACACTGCCCCCCCACCACCTCGAGTGCACGAATTTTGTGCACCGGGCCTCTAGTTTTAAATAAAATTCTATTTAGACATAGTGTTAAGTAATTATTTTGAAGTAAGTTATAAAAATATTTTTACTATAATTTTGTGAAACCACAGCCTGCATAGCTTGGGTTCAAAGCCTGGAGAAAGAGCTGACATGCAAATTAATATACAAGACAAGATATATAAATTTAGAAATTATGGGGGAAGCCAGATGGAAACTATTTCTAGTGACTAAGTTCCGCTGAATCTCCGGATCCATCTCCTTTTCATTTACTAGGATACACAATTACCCTTTAGGAATGCAAACAGGCATATCAAAGGTAAAGTTTAGTAAACAGTAAAAGATTATCAGGTTAGGGGATTGCCTTGGGCCACTCAGTTAGCAGCAGGTAACATGCAGATATTCAGCCCTGCTGAATTTCAAAGCCCCATTCAGCCTTCTGAAGGACTTCTCGCATTTGTATATTAATTACTGTTGATCTTTGCCTTCAACATAATTTTATTTTAATAAATTAAGCAGAAAAATGCTTTATTTCTGAAACAATCTAAAATGGAAAGTCTAGAAGTATGTATCAATATTGTGAATGATTACTGGGCTCATGCTTAAAGATTATAAGCTTTATTGAAGTATATTAACAAAAGGATTATCCTAGTAAACATTTTTTTTTTTAATTATGAAATTCCAAGTTGATGGATTCTCATTTCATTCTCTGTAAAATCTTGGTTCAAAATGTTATTGATCATCTTTAAATGACAAACAGAAAGAGAATATTAATTTTATGCTCTTCAGGTTTTTACTATTGCAGAAAAACAATTCTAGAAAAAGAGGGTTTTTTTTTGTTTGTTTGTTTTAATTTTTTAAGAACTGCCAGACTTTTTCCAAAGTGGCTGCATCATTTTATTTTATTTATTTATTTTTTTAATATTTTATTGATTTTCTACAGAGAAGAAGGGAGAGGGATAGAGAGCCAGAAACATCGATGAGAGAGATCGATCAGCTGCCTCCTGCATGCCCCCCACTGGGGATGTGCCCACAACCAAGGTACATGCCCTTGACTGGAATCGAACCTGGGACCCTTCAGTCCGCAGGCCGACGCTCTATCCACTGAGCCAAACCGGTTCGGCGATTTTATATAGTCTTTACTTATTTTTTATTGATTTTAGAAAGGAAGGGAGAGGGAGGGAGAGATAGAAACATCAATGAGAAGAGAGAATCATTGATTGGCTGCCTCCTGCACGCCCTACACTGGGGATCGAGCCTGCAACCTGGGTCAATTCATAGGTTGACACTCAATCACTGAACTATGCTGGCTGGGCTAGAAAAAGAGTTTTGAATAAAAACTTCCCCTGTGGCCCATCTGGTGTGGCTCAGTGGTTAAGTATCGATGCAGTTCGATTATTGGTCAGGGCACATACCTGGGTTGTGGGCTCAATCCCCAGTAGGGGGCATGCAGGAGGTAGCCAGTTGATATTGATGTTTCTTATCAATGTTTATATATCTCTCTCCCTCTCCTTACCTCTATCTATAAAATCAATGAAAAAAAAATTTAAAACAAAGAACCTTCCCCTATGGCTGGTAAAGATCTCCAAAGATTTTATGAATTTTGCAATGTATCTTTAAAAGGATAATCCTATATAATAAAAGGGTGATATGCAAATAGACTGAACGGCAGAACAACCACTCAAAGCGTAATATGCTAATGATATGCTAAGGCTGCTCAGCCGCTCGCTATGATGTGCACTGACCACCAGGGAGCAGATGCTCCGACCAGTACATTAGCTTGCTGCTGGGGTCTGGCCGATCGGGACTAAGCGAGATGGGCTGGACACGCCCTGAAGCCCTCCTGCGGTCCCTCCCCTGCCCGATCGTGCACCAGTGGGATTCCTCGGCCTGGCCTGCACGCTCTCGCAATCCGGGAGCCCTCGGGGATGTTGGAGAGCCGGTTTCAGCCAGATCCCGAAAGCCACTCCCCTCGGAAGGGCACCAGACACAGGGCTCATGGCTGGTGAGCACTGCTGCATCAGCATGAGCCTCTCCAGATCGGGACTGATTGGGCACGAGCCTGTGGCAGGTACAGTGGGGCCAGGATGAGTGGGAGCAGCAGGTAGGAGCTGCAGGCGGCATTGAACTTCGGGTTTTGGCCCAATCCCTGCAGGCCACCCAGAGGGACCCACCTGTGCATGAATTTGTGCACTGGGCCTCTAATAAATATATATATAGTATATAATACTATAACTAATATATATGATTTTCTTTCTGTCTTTATCCCCTTAAGAGAACTATGATCATTTGATGAGAAGTAAAGAGATGAGGAACATTTTGAAGATCACTTAGATCTATATTTGTCTGTTTGGGTAAATTTCCAATAGTTGGTTAATTATAAGAATACACTAGAGGCCCAGTGCACGAATTTGTGCATGGGTGGGGTCCAGCTGGACTGCCCCATGGGGGCTGATTGGGCTGAGCCAGCTCGGGGGAGGGAACATAGGAGGTTGGCCGGCCAGCCTCACTTCCGATCAAGGTATTGGGGGGCCTATTGGGGGTGGGGCCAGCTGGGGTGGAGGAACCGCCCACCCCCCATCAGGCCAGTTGGCTAGCAGCAGTGCATGTCATAGCGACTGGTCGTTCCAGTCGTTACGGTCGTTTCGGTGTGCTGGTTGCTTGGCTTTTATATATAGAGACTAGAGGCCCGGTGCACAAAAATTTGTGCACTCGGGGGGCGGGGGGGGGG
>NW_005360187.1:2566296-2570796 GCF_000412655.1 Myotis brandtii | reverse complement strand
GCGAGTGACTGAAGCTTCCAACCGCTCCTTGTTTTCTTTTCTTTTTTTTTTATTCTGGGCCAGCTTTAGCTCTGAGGCCTCGCTGCTGAAAACATCGATACAAAGTTTCGGTCTGGCTGTCTTTCAGTCCAGCTGTTTTCTGGGGTTTTGTTTAGCTTCTTTTTTGCAACATAGTGTATAGTTGCTTAGAGTTGCAGATGAGATGCTGGCAAGTGAGGCGGGGAATGTTGGAGTCTGCAGCAAGCAAGCCTCGTGCTCGCTTCAGTGCCTGGCTGCCGGCCGCCATCTTGGCTGACAGTTAATTTGCATATACTCACTGATTAGCCAATGAAAAGGGTAGCGGTCGTACGCCAATTACCATGTTTCTCTTTTATTAGTGTAGATTATTCATACTTTGGTCATGTATTGTGCACCAAGTTCCAGTAGCTTCACGCTAACCAATGGTGTGCTGGAAATTTGGCTCTCCAGAAACAATAACAACCACCCTGTTTTGTAGTGTTTGCTAATTTCCATGGCATAAATAATCCCACCATGATGATTTTCAAGCATCCAAAGGTTTAGTAACAGGCTCACAAAATTAATAATATTGAACATTTGACTCTTGTGACAATAGCAGCTAGCTGTATCTTTACCACTGCCCCTCACCCCAGGTACATGTCATCCCATGACACCCTCACTATAAGGGTCAGGGCTCCCCTACCCTCAGTCTTCACCATGTTGTTTGGTCTTCTGAAATGTTTTCTATATCAGGGGCAAAATAACTAGAGTGTGGAAGATTCTGAGTTGCCATTTTAAGATTGTTGATATTCTATAAAAATATGAAAGTTTGCATATATTTTTCCATTTATTATTTTAGACTACATTTATTAACATACTGTGCTGCCCTGACAGGTGGCTCAGTTGGTTGGAGTGTCACCCCATATACCAAAATGGTTGCGGGTTCAATTCCTGGTCAGGGTACATACCTAGGTTGTGGGTTTGATCCTGGGTCGGATGCTAATAGGAGGCAACTGATCAATGTTTCTTTCTCATATCGATGTCTCTCTCACTCTCTCTCTCTCTCTCTCTCTCTCTCCCTTTCTCTCTAAAATCAATAAAAACATATCCTCAGGTGAGGATTAAAAAAAAAAAAACAGCCCTGGCCAGCATGGCTCAGTGGTTAGAGTGTCTCCCCACATACCTAAGGGTTTTGGGTATGATTCCTGGTCAAGGGCATGTACCTGGATTGCAGGTTTACTTTCCCCACCTGTTTGGGGTGCGTGCGAAAGGCAACCAGTGGATGTCTCTCACATTGATGTTTCTCTCTCTTCTCCCACCCCTCACTCCCTTCCACTCTCTCTGAAGAGCAATGGAAAAAATGTCCTTAGGTGAGTATTAACAACAACAACAAAAGAACATATGTGCTGAATGAAGATAATTTTCAGGACTAAATGGATTGATAGAATGACTTGATTATACACTTATTTTAGTTAAAGGTTGAACTTGTACTCTTGAAATTAATAGTAATTTATAATATCATGCAGATAAAGGATCTCTTAAAGAGAACTGTAGAAGGATTTGTAAAACTCTTTGACCAAGGAGATGAACGAGGGCTGCCGATATTTAAGATGGAATTGACAATTGATGATGAGAAAATGGAATTTTACCCTACCTTTCAAGATTTGGAAGATGTTGTTTTTGGTTTGGTAGAGAGAATAGCTGAAGCTCTGCAGGTATCACTTCATCCTTATCTATCAGGTTTCTTTATATGGCTCTTTTTCAAAATTTTAAATTGAGTTGAAACTCCATAAAGTATTTATATACATAAAATGTTGCAACTCTTTGTTTCCATACTCCAAGTTATTTTATGTTAAAATAAAATGCTTTGTCTTTGAGAAAGTCTTCTGGTTGAAGATAACATTTGTTCTTAGAAGTCTTATTGTAGTTATGACAACCTCCCAACAGGCCCTGCCTCTGATCAGAGTGGGGGAGCCAATCAGGGGTAGAGCTGGCGGGGGGAAGAGGCCGTAGGCTAATCAGGGTGGTGGGGGCCCATTGGGGTTAGGGACGGCCAGGGGGAGGGGCTGCAGGTGGTTGGCCGGCTGGCCCTGCCCCTGATCGGGGTGGGGGGGCCCATCGGGGGCCTATAGGGGTGGTGGAGGCCCATTGGGGTGAGGCTGACCAAGGGGAGGGGCTTCAGGAGGTTGGCCACTGGCTCTGCCCCCTTTAGGGGTGGGGGGCGATCGGGGGTGGGGCCGGCCTGGGGACAGGGCTGTGGGAGGTTGGCTGGCTGGCTCCACCCCCCAATTGGGCTAGTTTGCTGGCCGCAGTGGGTGGTTGTTCCTGTTGTTACGGGGGTCCTTTCGCTGGCTTTTTATATATATAGATTACAAACTATACAACTTTAAATCATTACTGTATTTTGCATCAAGTTATCTTTTCTTGTGCCACTAAAATCTGAAAAGAGTGTTCAAAAATATAAGATCTACATATACTAGTAGACCAATTACACAGTTATTTCATAAACTGTCATTTTTATTTATGTTAGAATGTCCAGTCAGTACCCTCTTGGCTATCAGCAGCTTCACCACCTGTAAATCTTGACACAGAACTTCCAGAACATATGTTACAGTGGGCACTTGATGTGCTAAAGGTGGAAATACATCGTAACTTAGAAGGTGCAAGACAACACTATGAGACATACGGTATATGTGATAAATATGATATTATATCTTTTTATTATAAAAGAATGACATTTTATTTTTACTAGAATTTGGCTAGATATTTGGTTGTCTGGGGCTGTCATGAAAGAGCAGGGAGAGCCAAAAGTTAGCATGAACATGGCTGTTGGCAGCATCAAGGATCAAAACTAAGAAACTTGAATTCTGTTGTCTGGTCCAAAGAGTGAATGCTAACTGGATCAGGGTGATAAAGCCAAAAGATAGAAAGAAGAGATGTTGGAATAAGGAGAAAGCTAAGTTAAGGTTAAAAGCAAAGTAATCTATAAGAATAGCAGCTCAAGTTTATAGTCTTCTCAAGTGTGTATGAAGTCAGGATAGGTAATTTTACTTGATATCTTAAGCAAAATCTTTTATTAACTGGCTTATTTTTATCTCTTAAATTATTTTAAGATCATTACATACCCTTTTATCTTTATTTTGAAACATCTGTATTTAACCTGGTTTGCTTAAGTCTATTTTATTCCATTCTATTTCTATTAATGTACTAGTATGTTAATACTCAATTAATAATAATAATTAATTGAATAGGCTATTCCATTCTATGATCATATAAAAAAGCACTTATCTTTTTAAAAGGTTAATATTGATATTTAAATTAGATTATTAATTTTCAGTTGAAAAATATAATTGGCTCCTTGATGGCACTGCAGTTCAGCTGATAGAGACTTTTCAGGCGGAAGATCACACTTTTGATGAATACACAGAGGTAAGTGATAATTCTGTTTTTGATTAATGCCTTTTGAGTATCCTTTTAAAATTATGATCTTTTTATTCTAGAAAATAAATGCTTCAATTAAAGTTATTTGAATTTATTCAAAACATCATTTTAGTAAACTTATAGATTTACCTCATAATTTCTTTAGTCATTCATTTACTCATTCATTGATTCAACAAAAATTTCTTCATCACATTCAGACACCTAGCAAGATTTTGGTGATGTAAAAATAAATAATACATTAACATTGTTCTCAGGAGCTTATACTTGGCCTGGAAGCTAGACATATCAATGGAAATATTGAGATAAGTACTGGAATACAGATATGGATGAAGTGTGAAAGCACAGAAGAGGAAAGGATTGCTTTTGCTTTGTGAAATTCGTGAAGGTTTTTAAAAGTAGTGATAAGTGAGCTAGGTTTTGAAGTAGATGTTTATAGGTGGATTTAGCTGAAGCAGGGAGGCATGGAAGAGACTAACATAGCTCAATGTGGGGTAGGGGGGAATGAGAAGACATAAACTAAAGAATTTATATACATAGTCCATGGACACAGGCAATAGGGTAATAAAGACCTTGGGTGTGGGTAAGGGCTGTGAGTAGGGGGGAAGAAGGGAAGGAATGGGAGATATCTGTAATACTATCAACAATAAAAATCTTCTATATCTACACTAATAAAAGAGAAACATGCAAATTGGTGTCACTCCGCTACCTTTCCCATTGGCTAATCAGGGCGATATGCAAATTAACTGCCAGCCAAGATGGCGGCGGGCAGCCAGGCAGCTTGAAGCAAACATGAGGCTTGCTTGCTTCAGTGACGGAGGACTCCAACGTGCCCCGCCTGCCGCTGCCGGCCTCTGAGCTTGCAGTTTGAAACATTGTTACAAATATAGAAGCTAAACAAAACCCCAGAAACCTGCTTTCAGCCAGCCGGGATCTCAGAGCTGGAGTTGAAACAGTGTTTCGATTATAGAACCCAAACAAACCAGATACCGGCTTTCAGCAGCCGAGGCCTAAGAGCTGGAGCCAAGCCTCAGAGCTAAAGCTGGCCCAGAATAAAAAAAAAAA
>NW_005360187.1:2542503-2563413 GCF_000412655.1 Myotis brandtii | reverse complement strand
ATCTGCCCTGCTCTGTGCATGACAGGGGGCGGTGCCCCAACTCCCCAATCAGCCCTGCTCTGAGCCCGACCAGGGGCTGCACCTAGGGATTGGGCCTGCCCTCTGCCACCCAGGAGCAGGCCTAAGCCAGCAGGTCGTTATCTCCCGAGGGGTCCCAGACTGCGAGAGTGCACAGGCCGGGCTGAGGGACCCCCCCTTCCCCCCAGAGTGCACAAATTTTTGTGCACCGGGCCTCTATTATATATATAAAAAGCCAGCAACCAGAACAAGGTAATGACTGGAAGGACAGAACAACTGGTTGCTATGACACCCATTTCAGCCTGCAAACCGGCCAGATCAGGGGTGGGGCCGGTGGCCAACCCCCCTGCCACGCCCCCAATTGCCCCCTTACCCCAGTAGGGGGAGGGGCCAGCCGGCCAACCTCCTGCAGCCCCTCCCCGCATCTGGCCCCATCCCCAATTGGCCTCCCCTACCCCAATTGAGGGTGGGGGGGCCAGCCAACCCCCTGTTGCCTCACCCCCTGGCTGGCCTCACCCCCAATTGCCACCAACCCCAATAGGGGTTGGGGCCGGCTGGCCAACCTTCTGTAGCCCGTCCCCCTGGCTGGACAAACCCCTGATCGTCCCCCCACTCTGATCAGGGGCAGGACCAGCTGGCCAACCTCCCACGGCCCCTCTCCCCAGCTGGCCTGGCCCCTGATTGGCCTCCCCACCCCATCAGCCCACAGCCCCTCCCCTCAGCCAGCCCCACCCCCAATTGGCCCCCCACTCCAATCGGGGTTGGAGCCAGCCGGCCAACCCCCTGCAGCCCCTCGCCAGGCAGGCCCAGCCCTGATCTGCCCCTATTGGGGCTGGCCTGGCCAGACTCCACCTGTGCATGAATTCATGCACTGGGCCTCTAGTACATTTATAAATGAAAAAAAAAAAGAATATGAAGTTGGAAATGTAAGTTGGAGCTATAGGTGAAAACCTTCAAGTATATTTGCTTAGGAGTTTGTACTTTGTTTTGTAGGTTTTTAGCCATTGAAGTAATATACTTGGATCAGAGTTTCAGAATGATAATTCCAGAAGCAGTGGGGAAAAAGTAATTAAATGAGAAAAGATTTCTACCTTTTGAAGGGACCTTGTTCTATTGGTTAAAAGTATGCTTTTGTTTTTTCATCTTCTCTCTATTGACTGTTTAGTTTTTATTCATAAAGTATAATATAGACATTTTAATTTTTCAACATTTTATTATGAACTATTTAAGCATACAGAGAAGTTGAAGAAATTTTATGAAGAGTTCCACCTAGATTCTAATATTTTACTATGTTAGCTTAATCACATATTTATTCATCAATCCATTCCCTTTTCCATTCTTGATTAATTTCAAGAATTATTAACTTTAAAAAAACAACTTAATTGAGGTTGGTTTACATATAATAAAATGCACCCATTTTAATTGTATAGTTAAATGAGTTCTGACAAATTTATACACCAATGCAACTATCACCAGAGTCAAGATATAAAATGTTTTCACCACCTCAGAAAGTTTCCTTATATGCCATCCCAGTCAGTTCTCCCTAAACCTGACCTTAGGCAACTACTGACATACTTTCAGTAATTATAGGTTTTTCTTTTCTAATGAAATCATACATACATACTCTTTTGTGTCTGGTTTCTTATATTAATGTAAGGTTTTTGAGATTTATCTATGTTGTTGTGTCTATCAGTAACTTCTTCCTTTTATTGCTGAGTAGTATTCCACTATATAAATCTGTATTTAATGTTATATATATATATATATATATATATATATATATATATATATATATATATATACACACATATATATACATACATACATATATATATTTATTTATTTTTATTGATTTCAGAGAGGAAGGAAATGAATAAAAATATATATTTAAAATTTACTTTTAGGTTTAGTATATATCCCTGCATTTCTTTGTCAATTCTAGACATACTGTAATTGTAGTTTGTATACTATATTTTGCATGTAGTCATAGTTTATTATAGCATAGCACTTCATTGTATTGATATGCCATCTTTTCTACTGTAAATGGACATTTGTGTTTCCAGTGTCCCACATTTTCTTTGATCCAGCCAATTTTCTTTTTCATATCAGTTAATTACAATCCAGAAAAACTAGATGATGATACTTGAGAATAAGAAAATATCTGTCCCTTTTCCAGTGTCCATTAGCTCTTTCTAGTCTCTTTGCTATGTTTCCAACCAAGAATCAGGCAGGTGCTCAATGTAGTCTTTGAATTAATTACTATTCTCAGCTCCCTTAAACACTGAAAATTTTAAGCTCAACCGTAGAAACAAAAATGAATGGAGACTAGAGAAATAGGGTAGCCTTGAGAGAGAGAGAAGTACAGGGAAAATATCTTTAATAGGTGGGGGATGGAGATGGGGTAAGAAGGTAGAGAGGCAACATTAAAGATGGAATATGGAATTAAGTCAAAGTTGCCCAAAGTTGGTAGGTATATTTCACTTTCACAAAATGCAACATAACTTGTTAGGTTTTCTTTGTACTACTTTGTTTAATTGTTAAAAATTATCCCAGTGTCTGGGTATTAAGAAGTTGTATAAATTCCATTATGTTGGATTTTTGGTAATGGCAGAACACAATATTTCTTTTTTGGATTATTTTGATCAAAACCAAAAATTCCTTATACTTTGTTTCCTGAAGACTGCATTAGAATCTTCAGTGAGGCATCAGGTATGGCTCAAGCAAGTATTTGTTAGCTACACAAATTGCCACATGATATAGATTTGTTTCTAAACAGAGAGATGAGTTGACTTTGGCAAAAGTTTTTTTTTAATAGTTACTGAGAGAAATTTCACTTTTAAAATTTTTATTTTTAAATTTTTTAAATTTATTGATTTTAGAGAAAGAGGAACGGGAGTGGGGGAGAGAGAGAGAGAGAGAGAATGAGAGAATGAATGTGAGAATATTGAGAGAAGAAACATCGATTTGTTGTTCCACTTATCTATGCCTTCATTGGTTGATTTTTGAATGTGCCCTGACTGGGATTGAACCCACAACCTTGGTGTATTGGAACAACGCTCTAACCAACTGAGCCAGGGCCTGAAATTTTTAGATAGGGATGTTATAAATGGTACCATATTGGATATTTACTGGTAGATTGGCAAATTCCTTAGTGAAAGGACAGGTGAAAAATGATTTATGCAACAAAGGGGACAAATTTAATCAATTAGCAAAAAGAAATGAGTTTACATTTATATTACATAATTAAGAAGTCCACCATAATACTATACCACAATACTGTAATATAGAATCACTGATGAATTTTAAAATGCTAAGCATTTTTTTGTGTGTTTTTTTAAGTTTTTAGAAAAATTTTTCAACCTTGCCTCAGAAATAATGCTTTTACCTCAGTGGGTTCATTTCCCTATGGTTCGTTTGGATTGTGAAGATTTGAAGAAAGGCCTAACAAATAAAGCAAGAGCCTTTGCAAATAAATTATTAAATGACATAGCTACAAAACATAGAAACGAAAATGAATGGTAAGTGGAATTTATTGCCAAACTTAGAAGTATTGGGCTAAAAGAAATATTTTGCTCATAATAACACTTGTTTAAAAACAAAAGATTAAAATATAAGTACTTACAACTTTTTCTCCATAACTGCCTCCTAGGGAGGTTCCTTTGTAGTACCACTGATCTGGTTTCTTTCTTTTTTAAGATAGTTTATTGATTTTTCAGAGAGAGGGATCTCCTTAATTCTCTCTGAAGACAGAGAAAGAGAGAGACGTTGATGTGAGAATGCAACATCTATGAGCTGCCTCCTGCACGTCCCCTACCAGGGATGAGCCCTCAACCCAGGGTATGTGCCCTTTACCTAGAATTGAACCAGCAATTTCCTGGTGCTCAGGACGCCACCCAACCAACTGAGCCCCACCAGCCAGGCCTGGTCTGGTTTCTTTTTGTTTGCTATTATTTGAGGGTAGTTTTGAGACAACCCAGAATTTTTTTAAAAAAAGAAATATAAATAAACTAGTGTTTGGACACAGGTTGCAAAAAATCAAAAGACTGTAGACTTTCAATTAATAAGACATTAATACCTACTTTGCAAGGTGGCTATATAATTGGATTAATAAACTGTGGCCTGCTAGCTGAATGTGAGTGTGTGTGTGTGTGCATGTGTGTGTGTGTGTGTGCGCGCATTTTGCTTACTTCACAGTTTGGTTTACCATTTGCTTGAGCTACCATGCTCTTATTTTGTTTGCCTCCTTTTCTTTTGCTGCAATGTCTCTCCCCCAAACACTCAGAGTCTGCTCTAGAAAGAAGAAGGCACCCCTAATATGATCATATGTCTTTTTTTTGCATTAACCATATTAACACATACCTCCTAAAATTTTAGTCTTAACTATCAAGCCCTACATGAGTTGATTTCTACTTACCTCTCTAACTTGCCTTTGTATTCATGTTGGCCTGCTTGCCATTTCTAAAATATGCCAAGCTTATTGCTACCTCAGGCTTTCTATCTTGCTGTGTTTTCTTCTTGGAAGTTTTCCTTCTGTTATTTGAATGACTCACTTTTTTCTTTTCTCATGCTGAATATCACCTCCCTAAAGGGGCCTTCGCTGGCCACTGTATAAAATAATAGTCCTTTCTCTACACTACATAATCTTTTTTTTTTAAAAATTATCTTTATTGTTAAAAGTATTACTAATATTCCCCCCTTTTTCCCATTGACCACCCTACACCCTGCACCCACCCCTCCCAGGCATTCACCACACTATTGTCTGTATCCATGAGCTGTGCATATATGCATATAAGTTCCCCAGTTAATATCTCCCCACCCATCCACCCACCCCCGTCTTCCCTCTGAGATCCATCAGTATGTTCCATCCTTCTATGTCTCTGGCTCTATTTTGTTCATTAGATTCTACATATGAGATCATGTGACACTTATCTTTCTTTGACTGGCTTATTTCACTTAGCATAATACTCTCCAGATCCATCCAAGCTGTCTCAAAGAGTAAGAGATCCTTCTTTTTTTTACAACTACATAGTATTCAATAGTGTAAATGTACCACAGCATTTTTATCATCTACTGATGGACACTTGGGCTGTTTCCAGATCTTTGCTGTTGTAGATAATGCTGCTGTGAAATAGGAGTGCAAATATTCTTTCTGATTGGTGTTTTGGGATTCTTAGGATATATTTCCTGAAGTGGGATTGCTGGGACAAAAGGCAGTTCCATTTTTAATTCTTTGAGGAAACTCCATACTGTTTTCCACAGTGGCTGTACCAGTCTACATTCCCACCAAAAGTGCACTGGGGTTCCCTTTCTCCACATCCTCACCAGGACTTGTCATTTGTTGATTTGTTGATGATAGCCATTCTAACAGATGTGTGGTGATACCTTATTGTCATTTTAATTTGAATTTCTTTGATAATTAGTCACATTGAGCATTTTTTCATATGTCTATTGGCCTTCTGTATATCCACTTTGGAGAAGTGTCTATTTAGGTCCTTTGCCCATTTGTGTGTGTGTGTGTTTTTAGCATAGAAAAGAAACATTGTATTTTATTTTTTAAAATCTTTATTGTTGAGAGTATTACAGATATCCTTCTATTTTCCCTCCATTGCCCCCCTCCATTCAGTTCCCACCCTGCTCTGGCCTTCACCACCCTATTATGTCCATAGGTAATGCATATATGTATATAAGTTCTTTAGTCAATCTCTTTCCGCCCCCACCCTCTTCCTGCTGAGAATCATCAGTCTGTTCCATGTTTCCATGCCTCTGATTCTATTTTATTCATCAGTTTATTTTGTTTAATAGCCTTCTGGTTCTTTTATTTTGATTTTTAGATTCAATACTTGATATGTATTTAGTTTCTCCTCCTCCTCCTCCTCTTCCTCATCCTCCTTCTTTTTCTTCCTCCTCCTCTACTACTACTACTACTACTACTACTATTTCTATTTCTCCTTCCTTCCTCCCTTCCTCCTTTCCTTCCTTCCTTCCTTCCTTCCTTCCTTCCTTCCTTCCTTCCTTCCTTCCTTCCTCCTTCTTTTCCTTCTTCCTTTTCTTAAAAAAATACCCTTCAACATTCATGCAATACTGGTTTTGTGGTGATGAACTCCTTTAGCTTTTTCTTGTCTGTGAAGCTCTTTATCTGACCTTCAATTCAGATAGCTGTGCTGGGTAGAGTAATCTTGGTTGTAGGTCCTTGCTATTCATCACTTTGAATATTTCTTGCCACTCCTTTCTGGTCTGCAAAGTTTCTTTTGAGAAATCATATGAGAGTGATATGGCCACTCATTAAGAACATAGAGAGAGGACCAAAATAAACAAAATCAGAAATGAAAGAAGTAAAGTAACAATGGGCCCCACAGAAGTAAAAGGATTGTAAAAAAAATACTATGAACAGCTATACTCCAACAAGCTGGACAACCTGGACAAAATGGATGTATTCCTAGAAATTTACAGTCTTCCAAAATTCAGTCAGGAAGAATTAGAAAACCTGAATAGGCTGATAACTACTGATGAAATTGAAGCAGTAATAAAAAAAACTCCCAGCAAACAAAAGCCCTGGTTTAAACAGCTTCACAGGGGAGTTTTACCTTTGGTTCGGAGAAGCACTAACACCTTTCCTCCTCAAACTATTCCAAAAAACCAAGAGGAGGGAACACTTCCAAGCTCTTTATGAAGCCAGCATTAGCCTAATTCCAAAACCAGATAAAGACTACAAAGAAAGAAAATTACAGGCCAATATCCCTGATGAGCGTAGATGCTAAAATCCTCAACAAAATATTAGCAAATCGGATCAAGCAATACATCAAAAAGATTATACACCATGACCAAGCGGGGTTTATTCTGGGGATGCAAGGCTGACACAATATTTGCAAATCAATAAATGTGATACACCCCATTAAAAAATGAAGGATAAAAATCACATGATCATATCAATAGTTGCAGAAAAAGCATTTGACAAAATCCAGTACCTATTTCAGATTAAAAACAAAACTCTCAGCAAAGTGGGAATAGAGGGTCATACCTGAACATAATAAAGGTCATATATGGAAAACCTACAGCCAACATCATACTCAATGGATAAAAAGTAAAAGCATTTCCCTTAAGATCAAGAACAAGACAGGGATGTCTGCTTTCACCACTCTTATTCAACATAGTACTGGAAGTCCTAGCCACAGCGATCAGAAAAGAAGAAGAAATAAAAGGCATCCAATTTGGAAATGAGGAAGTAAAACTGTCATTATTCGAAGATGACATGATATTGTACATAGAAATCGTAAAGACTACCAAAAAACTACTAGATTTAATGAAATGAATTCAGCAATGTAGCAGAATCCAAAATTAATATCCAGAAATCAATGGTATTTTTACCCAACTAGAGGCCTGGTGCATGAATTTTTGCACAGGTGGGGTCCCTCGGGGTGGCCTGTGGGGATCAAGCCAAACCTGCAGTCCAGTACTGCCTGCTGCTCCTGCCTGCCGCTCTCACTCATCTCAGCCCCGCTGCCCCTGCTGTGGGCTCGTGCCACTGCAGCGGCACTTGCCAGCTGTGAGCCCTGCATCTGGCGCTTGTCCCGAAGGGGCTGGAGGGCTGGGATGTGGTCGGTCCTCCGGGCGGGCGGTAGGACACCCTTGCCAGCCAGGGATCTAGATCCATCCTGCTGATGTTCGCAATGGTTGTCGGTTGTCGGGAGCCTCCTTCCAGGAGGCTGGCAGTGCTGTCAGGATTGTGCCAGCGGCTCTGATCCATCGTTGCCTGGCCCGTTCTCCAGAGATTAGACCTGCAGGACTACTGAGGAAGTGAGTGGCTGCCGCCAGGCTGGTGGGCCACCAGGCTGGGTCGATCAACTAAGTGGCACTCGCGCTGTGAAAGCACACTGACCACCAGGGGGCAGCTCCTGCGTTGAGCGTCTTCCCCTGGTGGTCAGTGCATGTCATAGCGACGGGTCAACTGGTTGTTCAGTTGTTTGGTTGCTTAGGCTTATATATATATATATATATAGTCTAGAGGCCTGATGCATGAAATTAATGCAAGAGTAGGCCTTCCTTCCCTCAGCTGCCAGCACTGGCTTCCCTCTGGCACCCGGGACCTAGGCTTCCCTCGCAGCCTGGGCTTCATCTGGAAGGTCGTCCGGAAGGACATCCAGTCTAATTAGCATATTATGCTTTTATTATTATAGATACAGGTAATGAATTCTCAGAAAGAAAAACTAAACAATCCCATTTACCATTGCAACAAAAAAATTAAGAAACCTAGAAATAAACTTAACCGAAGAGTTTGTAGAAGACCTGTACTCAGAAAACTACAGGACATTGAAAAAAAGATTTAGAGGAAGATATAAATATGTGGAATAATATACCATATGCATGGATTGGTAGAGTCAGCATCATTAAAATGTCCATATTACTCACAGCAATCTATGGATTCAATGCAATCCATATTAAAATACCAGCTGCATATTTCACAAATCTAGAACCAACACTCCAAAAATTTATATGAAACCAAAAAAAAGACCCCAATCTTGAGAAAGAAGTACACTCCATAATTCTTTATATTACTTTTTCTTCATAGCACTTTTTACTACCTAACTTTGTGTTATGTATTTATGTGCTTTTGTCTCTCAACTTGAACATAAGCTTTATGAGATAAATGACTTTATCTGTTTGCTGTTATATCTCCATTGCTTAGAACTTTGTGTAGCATATTTTAGATACTCAATTATTTATTAAATGAATGAAATATATTTACCACATAATGGAAATAAAATACCTGAATAAACTAAATTTTTTAATCACCTCTTATATACTTGGTTTTTGCATGAGGTTTTTCTGATATTTCTGGTAATGGCATGACAATACAGATATTGCGAAGTTCTATGCAATACAGGGGAAAAGTTCTATGAAGTTCTTTAGTTGAATAATGATGATAAAATATCTATTCTTTCATATATAGGATATTCTAAGAGAATTATAGATTTTTAAAAATGTATACAGGGGTTTGATCTTTTTACCTGCTATACTACCATGTTTCACAAGAGGCACTAATAATAATAAAACTAATAATTATACTAACAATATGGTTATTAGTAAACTAGAGTCCCAGTGCACAGATTCATGCACTGGTGGAGCCCCTCAGCCTGGCCTGCGGGGATTGGGTGGAAACTGGCTCTCTGACATCCCCTGAGGGGTCCTGGATTGCGAGAGGGCGCAGGCCAGGCTGAGGGACCCCACCAGTGCACGCACTGGGCCTCTAGTATTTCGTATATGATATTTGGTTAATCTCTTCCCACCCTCCCCTCTCCCCTCTTCCCTCTGAGATTCATCAGTCTGTTCCATATTTCCATGCCTGTGATTTCTGCTCCTACATTGAGCGTGTGCCTCCTGGTGGTCAGTTACCATAATAGCTACCAGCCAGTTGGCCTGTTGGCCGGTCGGCTGGTAGCTTAGGCTTTTGTATATATAGATGAGAGTATACTATGTACTAGGCCCTTTTACATTCATTGTTATATTACAACAATCTAGTAAGATGAATGTTATTAACTTTATTTTATAGATATAAAACGAAACCTCAGAGATTTGCCTTAGTTCACAATGCTAGTAACAGCTGAGGCAGGATTTAGATTTAGGACCTGATCCAAAATATGCTCTATGTTATATGAAAATGTTACCTTAATTTTATAGGTGTATGCTGAGTTATACTAGGTAAGTTATGCTTAAATATTTTAAGATATATTAGTGAATTAACCAATTATTTTTAGGATATCATAGTTCCTATTTTATAGTAATCATAACAACTCATTCATTGAGTATAATACAGCATTCATTACCATAACTATAGTAAAGCAGAGTATTATTTCAGTATTTGCAGTGAATTTGAAGCAATTAAAGAACATGCATTAAAAATCCCTGAGACAACAGAAGAGATGATGGATCTGATAGCTTATGTCGAAAAAGCCCGAACCATAAGAATGCAGGATTTGATTTCAAGAATTCAGGTAAGAATATTTAATTTACATATTTTAAAATAGCTTTTTCATTGTGAAATATGATAAACATATAGTTAAGTAAATAGTTATAACATAAGCATCTATGTTGCCACCACTCAGGTCAAGAAACCAGCACCCAGAAGCAATTTGTGTATGGCTTTCTGATCATAGCTACTTCTCTCTCCTAGAGGTTCCCACTTGGTTTCTACACTAATCACATATATTTTTCCTTTAGTTCTTAGAACTATATATACATCCTTAAACAGCATAGATTTTAATTTTTTCTTTTATAGTTTCTCATTTGGTAGTATGCTTATGCCTTACCCAGTACAAGATTATATACCTAGTCATATATATTGCACTCTAATTTTTTACTTAAAAATGTGAAACATAACACATACCAAAAATTGCATAAAACATAAATTGTACAATTTGAAATATTGTAAATACAGTAATTCACCCAGGGAAAGAGATAGAACCTTGCTAACACCCTAGAAACCCATCACAATCTCTTTTTTTTCTGGTGCTCCTGAATTTTAATCACTTCCTTGCTCTTCTTTAGTTTTATTATCTATATATAAATATGCATTCCTAATCAATATAGTTAACTTTTGTTTCTTTTGATCTTTATATAAATAGAATTATAGTTTCTATTATTTTCTGTCTAGTCAATATTTTGTTAATAATGTTATAGTTCTTGCCCTAACCAGTTTGGCTCAGTGGATAGAGCATCGGCCTGCAGACTCAAGGGTCCCAGGTTCGATTCCTGTCAAGGGCATGTCCCTTGGTTGTGGGCACATACCCAGTAGGGGATGTGCAGGAGGCAGCTGATCGATGTTTCTCTCTCATCGATGTTTCTAACTCTCTATCCCTCTCCCTTCCTCTCTGTAAAAAATCAATAAAATATATATTTTTAAAAATGTTATAGTTCCTTTAGTTCATTTTCATTGCTGTCTAATAATCCATATTCTATAACTACCATGTACATAATTTATTATTTTAATTTTACTGTTTTGCATATTTGGGTTGTTCCTGCTTTTATTAATAGCATTGCTGCTGGGAATATTTCTGTACATGAATCCTGGTGCATATATTCATGTATTTCTCCCAGGTAGTATAAGGTATTCTTATTTTCACCTTTACTAGTTAAGGCAAAACTCTTTTCTAAAGTAGTCAGCAGTGTATACAGGTTCTATTATTTTACATTCTAAACCATACTTGCTATTATGAGATATTTAACATTTTGCCAGTCTGATGGATGGTGGTTACTATATTTTTAATTTGCATTTTCCTGAAAACAAATGAATTTGAACACTTTTCATATGCTTAATGATCATTTAGAGTTCCTCTTTTGTGAAATGCCAGTATATGTCTTTTGCCCATTTTTCTTTGTGCTCATGATCTCTTTTTCCTATTGATTTGAGTTTTTAAAAAATTATGATAATATATAACAAAATTTACCATCTTAACCATTTTGAGTATATAGATCAGTATAGTAGTTTTGAATATATTATTATTGATAAGTATCCTTTCTTCACTCTGTAATTTAACTTTAATGGTGTTTTTCATGAACAGACATTCTTAATTTTAATGCAGTCAAATAGAGAAATCTTTTATAGCTAGTGCTTTCTGTGTCTTATTTAAGAAATCCTTTCCTACACAGAGTTATCAAGGTTGTTTTTTTTCTTGTATATTTTTTAAAAACATTTTTTATTGATTTTTAGATAGAAATGAAGGGAGATGGAACGATAGAAACATTGATGAGAGAGCAACATCTATTGGCTGCCTCCTGCATGCCCCCTACTGGGCCATGCAACCAGGCCATGTGCCCTGACCGAAATTGCACCAGTGACCTCTTGGTTCATGGGACGATGCTCAATGCACTGAGTCACACCAGCCGGGCTTCTTGTATCTTTTTTGAGAACCTGTTTAGTTTTGCCTTTCAGTTAGGTTTCAGTCCTCCTGGAATTTTATTGTTGTGAATGATGTGAAGACACACACACACACACACACATATATACACATATATATACACACATATATATCCATATGCATATATATACATACATATATACACACACACATATATATACACACACATATATATGTATACTAGTTTCAGATTTTATTTTATTTTTTATTGTTGACACTATTACAGATGTCCCCCATTTATCCCCCCTTTGCTCCCACCACCCAGCCCTCACTGCCCTTCCCCTGTCTCCCTCCCCCACCCCTGCCTTTACCACATTGTTGCTGTGTCCATGGGCTATGCATATATGCATATATGTTTGGCTCTCTGAGATCTGTCTATTCCATGTATCCATGCCTCCAGCCCTACCTTGTTCATCAGTTTATTTTGTTCATTAGATTCCACATATAAGTGAGATCATATGGTATTTGTCTTTCTCTGAATGGCTTATTTCACTTAGCATAATAATCTCCAGGTTCATCCATGCTGTTGCAAAGGGTAAGAGTTCCTTTTTTTTTGGTAAAGCCGCATAGTATTCCATTGTATAAATGTACCATAGCTTTTTTTTATCCACTCATGTACTGATGATTAGTGATGTTGAACATTTTTTCATGTTTATTGGCCATTTGTATGTTCTCTTTGGAGAAGTGTCTATTCAGGTTCTTTGCCCATTTTTTTTTAATTAAATCTTTATTGTTCAGGTTACATTTGTTCCTCTTTTTTTCCCCCCCCCGCACTCCCCTCCTCCCAGTTCCCGCCCCACCCTCCGCCCTCACTCCCCACCCACTGTCTTCATCCATAGGTGCACGATTTTTGTCCAGTTTCTTCCCGCATCTCCCATTCCCCTTTCCCCCCCAAGAATAGTCAGTCCATTCCCTTTCTATGTCCCTGATTCATTATAATCACCAGTTCATTCTGTACATCAGATTATTTATTCACTTGGTTCTTAGATTCACTTGTTGATAGATGCATGTTTGTTGTTCACAATTTGTATCTTTACCTTTTTCTTCTTCCTCTTCTTAAAGGATACCTTTCAGCATTTCGTATAATACTGGTTTAGTGGTGATGAACTCCTTTAGCTTTTCCTTATCTGTGAAGCTCTTTATCTGACCTTCAATTCTGAATGATAGCTTTGCTGGATAAAGTAATCTTGGTTGTAGGTTCTTGGTATTCATCACTTTGAATATTTCTTGCCATTCCCTTCTGGCCTGCAAAGTTTCTGTTGAGAAATCAGCTGACAGTCGTATGGGTATTCCCTTGTAGGTAATTGAGTCTCTTTCTCTTGCTGCTTTTAAGATTCTCTCTTTGTCTTTTGCTCTTGGCATTTTAATTATGATGTGTCTTGGTGTGGTCCTCTTTGGATTCCTTTTGTTTGGGGTTCTCTGCGCTTCTTGGACCTGTAAGTCCATTTCTTTCACCAGGTGGGGGAAGTTTTCTGCCATTATTTCTTCAAATAGGTTTTCAATATCTTGCTGTCTCTCATCTTCTGGCACCCCTATTATTCTGATGTTGGTACGCTTGAAGCTGTCCCAGAGGCTCCTTACACTATCTTCGTATTTTCGGATTCTTTTTTCATTTTGCTTTTCCGGTTGGGTGTTTTTTGCTTCTTCGCATTTCAAATCTTTGGCTTGATTCTTGCGCTCCTCTGGTCTGCTATTGGGTGTAATATTCTTTATTTCAGGGCGTGTATGCTTAATTTCTAGTTTCTTTATCATAGCATCGAGGGTCTCATTAGTTTTCGTGAGGCTCTCCAGAAGTTTATTGCAAGCCCTCAAAATTGCGTTTTTTAGCTCTATATCCTCCATTTCTGTCATGTTTTTTTGTCTCCGCATTTTTTATGCTTTCTTGGTGCACCCCCTAGTGGTCTTTGTGCGCAGTCTTGTTCTAGTTGAGCCTTGATTGTTGTAGTTAATACTAGAGGGATTTGACCACCAGGCCGACTGGCTGTGTGAATCAGCTGTGTCTGCCGCGGAAAACTTCTGTCCTCTGGGGAGGTGCTAATCTAGCCTTTGCCTGAGGCGATCCGGCAAATGGCTCTGCGCAGGGCTTGGGCGGGGCGGGCTCAACAGGGCGGGCGGAGGGAGCCGTTATGGTGCCCTCAGTCCTGTTCCCAGAGGCTCTGCTTCTCAGAACCCCCGGAACCGCTGCAAACCTCGGAGGGAAAGCTGCCTTCCAACTGATGCCAGACACTCCCGCTTCTCCCGTTTGGGTCCGAGTCCCCAGCGATTCGCCCGTATCTGGAGCTCAGAGTCTGAGACTCCCCCCTGACCGAAAACGACAACCGCGCTCTCAGCCACCAGCCCGCTTTGCGCGCGCACCTCCGCACCTGAGTATTTTCCACACTGCGCCTCCTCTGAGCCTCGGTGTGCTGTTATTTTTCCTTCTAGTTGAAGAGTCTCTCCTCAGCCAGCCTTCCTGTGGTTCTGGGAGATGTCCGTTCCATCTTTTAGTTGTATTTTTGAAGTGGTTGTTTGCGGCAGCAGTCTCCAGTGTTTACCTATGCCGCCATCTTGGTCTCTCCTCTCTTTGCCCATTTTTTAATTGGATTGTTTGTCTTCCTGGTGTTGAGTTGTAGGAGTTCTTTATATATTTTGGAAATTAACCCCTTATCAGACGTATCATTGCTGAATATGTTCTTCCATACAGTGAGTTCCCTTTTCATTTTATTTTAATTTTTTTAATACCCAAGGATATGTTTCCATTGATTTTAGAGAGAGAGGCAGAGGAGAGGGAGAGAGAGAGAGAGAGAGAGAGAGATCAATTGATTGTCTCCTTGCCTCCTGTATGCACCCAACTAGGGACCAAACCTGCAATCTGGATATGTGCCCTGACAGGGAATCAAACCCGTGACCCTTCTCTACCATGACAACACTCCAACCAATTGAACCACACTGGCCAGGGCTCCCTTTTCATTTGTTGATGGTTTCTTTTGCTGTGCAGAAGCTTTTTAGTTTGATATAGTCCCATTTGTTTATTTTTTCTTTATTCCTCTTGTCCTTGGAGTTTTATCTGTAAAAATACTGCTATGCAAGATGTCTGAGATTTTACTGCCTATGTCTTCTACAATTTTTATGGTTTCTCAATTTAAGTATTTTATCCATTTTGAGTTTATTCTTGTGTATGGTGTAAGTTGGTGGTCTAGTTTTATTTTATTTTTTGTATTACCTGTCCAACTTTTCCAACAACATTTATTGTATGCACCTGCCTTCTTTGTCAAAATTAATTGACCATAAAGGTGTGGGATGATTTCTAGGCTCTCTGTTCTGATCCATTTATCTAATACCCGTTTTTGTGCCAATACCAGGATGTTTTGATTACAGTGACCTTGTAGTATAGTTTGATATCAGGTATTGTGATATCTCCAACCCCATTCTTCTTTCTCAAGATTGCTGAGGCTATTAGGGGTCTTTTCTGGTTCCAAATAAATTTTTAGAACATTCTTCTAGATCTGTGAAATATGACATTGGTATTTTATTTTAAAAAGATTAAAAATATTTCTTACTGATTTTTATAGAGAGGAAGGTAGAGAGGAAGAGAGAGAGACACACACATCAATGTGAGAGGGAAACAGTGATCAGCTGCCTCCTGCTCACCCCCTGCTGGGGGATCAAGCTTGCAACCTGTGAATGTGCCCTGACCCGTTCAGTGCATAGAACAACACCCAACCAACTGAGCAACACCAGCCAGGGTGCCATGGGTATTTTAATAGGAATTGCATTGAATCTATAGATTGCTTTGGACATTTTAATGACGTTAATTCTTCTGGTACATGAATACGGTGTATGCTTCCATTTGTTGGTATCGTCCTCAATTTCTTTCTTCAATGTACTATCGTTTTCTGAGTACAGGTCTTTTTCCTCCTTTGTTAAGTTTATTTCTAGATACATTTTGTTGTTGTTGCAATGGTAAATGGAATTATTTTTTAAAAATAATTTTTATTTTAGAGAGGGAGAGAGAAATAGAAGCATCAATGATGAGAGAGAACCATTGGTCAGCTGCCTCCTATACACCCCACACTTGGGAACCTGGGCATGTGCCCTGACCAGGAATCAAGCCATGACCTCCTGGTCACACAGGCCAGGCTGGGATTTTAAAAAAAATATATTTCTTTATTGATTTTTTACAGAAAGGAAGGGAGAGGGATAGAGAGTTAGAAACATCAATGAGAAACATTGATCAGCTGCCTCCTGCACACCCCCTACTGGGGATGTGCCCGTAACCAAGGTACATGCCCTTGACTGGAATCGAACCTGGGACCCTTCAGTTCGCAGGCCGATACTCTATCCACTGAGCCAAACCGGTTAGGGCTGGGATTATTTATTTATTTATTTATTTTTAGTTTCTCTTCTGAGAGTCATTATTTGTGTATAAAAATTCCACTGCTTTCTGCATATTAATTTTGTATCTGCTACTTTGCCAAATTAATTTATTAACTCTGATAGTTTTTTGGTGGCGTCTTTAGGGTTTTCTATGTACAATATCATGTCATCTGTGAATAATAACAGTTTTACTTCCTCATTTCCAATTTAGATGCCTTTTATTTCTTCTTCTTGTCTGATCACTGTGGCTAGGACTTCTAGCACTATGTCGAATAAGAGTGGTGAAAGCGGACATCCCTGTCTTGTACCTGTTCTTAGGGGAAATAGTTTTAGGTTTTGCCCATTGAGTATGATGTTGGCTATAGGTTTGTCACAAATGGCCTTCATTATGTTGAGATATTATCCCTCTATTCCCACTTTGCTGAGAGTTTTTATCAAAAATGGGTGTTGGATGCTAAGCGAAATAAGTTGGAGAAAGATAAATATCATATGATCTCACTCATATGTGGGATATAATGATCAACATAATTTTATAAACAAAAGTAAATCCAGAGACAAATGGCAGGGGTGGTGCGAGAGTTAGAGAGCAATCAAAGGACTTGTATGCATGCATATTAGGATAACCAATGGACACAGACACTGGTGTGGTGGGGGCTTGCCTGGGGTGGGAATGGCTGGGAAGGGGGGGTCAATCAGGGAGAAAGGAGACATATGTAACTCTTTAGACAATAAAAAAAACGGGTGTTGGATTTTGTTGAAGGCTTTTTCTGCTTCTATTGACATGATCATGTGATTTTTGTCCTTCAGTTTGTTTATGTGATGTATCACGTTTCTTGGTTTGCAATTATTTTACCAACCTTGCATCCCTAGAATAAATCCCACTCGGTCATGATGTATGATCTTTTTAATATATTTCTGGATCCGATTCGCTAATATTTTGTTGAGGCCTTTAGCATCTATGTTCATCAGGGATATTGGCCTGTAATTCTCTTTCTTTTGGTGTCTTTATCTGGTTTTGGAATTAGGATAATGCTGGCTTAGTAAAAAGAGCTTGGAAGTGCCCCGCTGGCGTGGCTCAGTGGGAGCATTGACCTATGAACCAGGAGGTCACGATTCGATTCCTGGTCAGGGCACATGCCCAGATTGCAGGCTGAATCCCCAGGGTGGTGTGTGCAGGAGGCAGCAATCAATGATTCTCTCTCATCATTGATGTTTCAATCCCTCCCTCTCCCTTCCTCTCTGAAATCAATAAAAATTTATATTTTTTAAAAAATTTGGAAGTGTTTCTTCCTCTTGGATTTTTTGGAATAGTTTGAGAAATATATGTTAGTTCTTCTTTGAGTGAACTCCCCTGTCAAGTCGTCTGGACTCGGGCATTTGTTTGCTGGAAGTTTTTTCATTACTGCTTCTATTTCATCAGTTGTTATTGGCCTATTCAGGTTTTCTGTTTCTTCTTGATTCATTTTTGGGAGATTGTATTTTTCTAGGAATTTGTCCATTTCATACACATTGTCCAGGTTGTTGGCATATAGTTGTTCATTGTATTTTCTTGCAGTCCTTTGTATTTCTGTGGTTTCAGTTGTTCCTTCTCCACTTTTGTTTCTGATTTTATTTATTTGGGTCCTCTCTCTTTATTTCTTGATTAGTCTGGCTAACAGTTCATCAATCTTGTTTATCTTTTCAAAGAACTAGGTCTTGGTTTCATTGATTTTTTTTGTTTTGTTTTTTAGTCTCTATGGCATTTATTTCTGCTCTAATCTTTATTATTTTCTTCCTTCTACGTTCTCTGGGATTTTCTTGTTGTTCTCTTTCTAATTCTTTAAATTGTAGGGTTAAGTAGTTTATTATCAATTCTTCTTGTTTTTGAGGTAGGCCTGTAGTACTATGAACTTCCCTCTCAGGACAGCTTTTGCTGTGTCCCTTAGATTTGGGGTTGTTGTGTGTTAATTTGTTTCCAGGAAGTTTTTTATTCTTTCTGGATCTCATTGGTAACCCATGAATTGTTTAATAACATGATATTTAGCCTCCATGTGTTTTAATGTTTTTGTGTTTTTACTGTAGTTGATTTCTAATTTTATTCTGTTGTGATCTGAGAAGATTCTTGATATGATTTCCATCTTCTTGAACTTGTAGAGACTTGTTTGTGTCCTAACATGTAGTGTATCTTTGAAAATGTCCCATGTCCACTTGAGAAGAATGTATATTCTGCAGCTTTGGGGTGAAATGTTCTATAAATGTCAATTAAATCTATCTGATCCAGTGTGTCATTTAGAGTCAGTTTCCTTGTTAATTTTTTGTCAGGAAGATCTATATCCAATGAGGTCAGTGGGGTGTCAACATCCCCTACTATGACTGTATTGTTGTCGATCTCTCCCTTAAAGTCCTGTAGAAGTTTTTTTTTAATTATTATTATTTTATTTAGGTGCTCCTATATTGGGTGCATATATGTTTACCAAGTTTATATCCTCCTGTTGGATCGATCACTTTAGTATTATGTAGTGACCTTTTTTGTCTCTTGTGATAGCCTTCATTTTGAAGTCTATTTTGTCAGATATAAGTATTGCTACCCGAGCTTTTTTTTTTTCATTTCCATTTGCATGGAAATTTTTGTCCCATCCTGTGTATGTCTTTTGTTCTGAGGTAGGTCTCTTGTACATAGCATATAATTGGGTCATGTTTTTGTATCCATTCTGCTATCTTATGTCTTTTGATTGGAGCATTTAATCCATTTACATTTAAGGTTATTATTGATGGGTATTTATTGCCATTTTAATTCTGTATGCCTGTGTTTCTCTCTATTTCTCTTTATTTCTTCTTCTCAACAAAGCAGTCCCTTTAGCATTTCTTGCAGTGCTGGTTTAGTGGTGATAAACTCTGTTAGCCTTTTTGTGTTTGGGAAGCTCTTTATTTCACCATCTATTTTGAATGATAGCCTTGCTGAATATAGTAATCTTAGTTTCAGATCCTTGATTTTCATTACCTTGAATACTTCATACCATTCCCTTTTGGCCTGCAGAGTTTTTGACAGCCTTATAGGATCTCCTTTGTAGGTAATAAATTGGTTTTCTCTTGCTGCTTTCTTTGTCTTTAATTTTTGGCATTTTAATTATGGTGTGTCTTGGTGTGGGCCTATTTTGGTTCTTCTTGCTTGGGAATCTGTGCCTCCTGAACTTGTGTGACTTTTTTCTTCACTAGGTTAGGGAAGTTTTCCGCCATTATTTCTACAAACACATTCTCTAGTCCTTGCTCACTTTCTTCTCCTTCTGGTACCCCTATTATGCGGATATTGTTACCTTTCATGTTGTCCCACAGCTTTCTTAAGCTGCCCTGTGTTTTAATTGTTTTTTCTTTTTGGTTCTCTGATTGAGTGATTTTTTTCACCTTGTCTTCTGTTTCACTGATCTGATCCTGGGCTTCCCCTAATCTGTTGTGTATTCCTTTCAATGTGCTCTTTATTAGTGCTAAGGCATTCTTCATTTCCGACTGGTCTTTTTTTTGTAGTTACTATATTTTAACACATGCTGTTGAGCATCTTTGCCATCATTATTCTGAACTCTATACCTGACAAATTTTTAATCTCCATTTTGCTTAGCTCTTCTTCTGAAGAATTCTCTTGTTTTTTCATTTTGGAGAAGATTTTTTTTTGTCTCCCCATTTTGGCTGCCTGTTTGTGTTTGTATCTGTGTATTAGGTAGATCTGCTATGACTCCCAATCACTAGTGCAAGACAATGTTGCATGCTATTTGTGACTAGCCCTTAGTACCCTGTTTGGAGCTATCAGCAATCCACAGCATGTGGGCTCTCTCTGCTGGTGCTGGGTGCCTTTGGAAAGGACCAAGATGTGCACCAGGGTTTGTTTTTCCTAGTCCCGGGCCCAGAAAGAGATCAGGCAAAGATTTAAACCTCTAGAGTTCTGCCTCTGACTATAGTCCAATTGATACTCAGTCTTAATTAGCCTCAAGCTGTCAACCACAGGGTGGGGCAAGAGGTCTTCCAATAGGATGGGCAATGACTTTCCCCCAGGCAAAACCCTCCTGGATAGCAAAGGTCCACCAGAGAAAGGTATCTTCCACAGTGTGAAGTAATGACTCAGCACGGGAAAATGGGGTGGCCACCCTCCAAGCTCCAACCCCAGAGCCCCCAACCCTGGACTCGCCTCACACAGCTTCAGTCCACTCTTCCCTTTCTCTTCCAGAACCCAAGGTGAATGACTGCACCCGAAATTTTGTGTGTTGGCTCTTTAAGAGGGTGCGTGACTTTCTAGCCCCCTCTCTCTGACAGATAGCAACCCTTCTGCTTTTTTAAAAAATAAATCTTTATTGTTCAGATTATTACAGTTGTTCCTCTTTTTTCCCCCCATAGCTCCCCTCCACCCGGCGGTTCCCACCCCACCCCACTGTCCTCGTCCATAGGTGTACAATTTTTGTCCAGTCTCTTCCCACACCACCACACCTCCTTTCCCCTAAGAATTGTCAGTCCACTCGCTTTCTATGCCCCTGATTCTATTATATTCACCAGTTTATTCTGTTCATCAGATTTTTTATTCACTTGAGTTTTAGATTCACTTGTTGATAGATATGTATTTGTTGTCACTTTGTTGTTCATAATTTTTATCTTTACCTTT
>NW_005360187.1:2538810-2542176 GCF_000412655.1 Myotis brandtii | reverse complement strand
CTTGAAGTTGTCCCAGAGGCTCCTTACACTATCTTCATATTTTTGGATTCTTTTTTCTTTTTGTTTTTCCGGTTGGGTGATTTTTGCTTCTTTGTATTTCAGATCTTTGACTTGATTCTTGGGATTCTCTAGTCTGCTGTTGGATCTCTATATATTATTCTTTATTTCAGTTAGTGTATGCTTATTTTCTAATTGGTCCTTTTTCATATTCTTGAGGGTCTTACTAAATTTCTTGGAGGTTTCTAGAAGATTCTTGAGTAACCTTATAACCGTGGTTTTGTACTCTATATCCAGTAGTTTGCTTTCCTCCATTTCTTTCGTTTGTGACATGTTTCTTTGTCTCCACATTTTGGCTGCTTCCCTGTATTGATAGAGTGGCTTTGTGTGCTAGGTGTCCTATAGGGCCCAGTGGCTCAGCCTCCCTAATTACCTGAGGTGGACACTCTTGGTGCACCCCTTTGTGGGCTGTGTGCACAGTCCTGTTGTAGTTAAGCCTTGATTGCTGTTGGTATCACTGAGAGGAATTGACCACCAAGCCAATTGGATGTGAGGACCAGCTGTGTCTACAATGGGAGAACTTCTGTGCTGGAGACACCCTTATGGGGCAGGACTTGCTTCAGTGGGGCTTTGGTGCTCACTGAGTCTTCCCCCTGAGTGTGTCTCTTATGGATGTGAAGAGTTTTAATCTGGTATGGTCTCACTCTGACCCCTGGGTACACTGGCTTTTGGATCTCCAAAGAGGTGAAAAGACCACCACTGCCTGAGGCCACCCAGCAGGAGCTACAGAGACATCTGTATATTCCTCCTCTTTGTTTGGGGTTTGGAGGTGCCCAGAGGCCCAGCGCCACCCAGCAGGAGCTACAGAGACATCTGTATATTCCTCCTCTTTGTTTGGGGTTTGGAGGTGCCCAGATGAGGCCCAGCTGTGTAGTAATGCAGGCTGCTGTCAAGCCTTAGGCCTTCTTTTGGAAGCTCTGGGGCCCTCTGACCCAGCTGCAGTTTGTTACGTTTTAGGTGGTGAGAGCACAGGTCATTCATATGCAAAAGCCGCTGCACACAGCTTGGGTGGGGTTGTAAATTGGGTGGGGTGGGGTCTCAGAGAATCACCAGGGTGGAGCAAACAGCAGTGGCTGCCAGTCAGCCCTGCATCAGAGGGGTCCCCACGTCTCTGTCTCTGGGCCGGAACAATGATCGCTGCAAGCACCTCTGAGAGAAAGCCGCCCTCGTCTTCCTGCCCGATGCCAGACAATCCAGTTTCTTCCTGTATGAGTCTGGGTCCCCAGAGTCTCGCCCAAAACTGGAGTTCAGAGCAATCGGGAGCTTGTATCTCCCTCCGGATTGAAAAAGAGAACAGCGCACCCAGTTGCCAGCCCCTTTCGCGCGCACTTCCGTACCTTTGCACTTCTGCACCTCTGCACCTCCTACCTTCAAATGGGCTTTTCTCTTTCCTTCTTGTTGTAGAATTTCCACTCAGCCAGCCTTCCCGTGGTTCTGGATGATATTCATTTTGTCTTTTAATTGTATTTTTGATGTGGTTGTGCAAGGCAGCAAGTACAGGTGTGTACCTATGCTGCCATCCAACCCTGCTGCTTTTCACAGGCAGATGTTATGTAGGCACCTTTCTCTGTTCTGGTGCTCTCTGCTGGGGGCCCAACTTGGGGATTAGACCCCAGAGTTCTCAGTGGCCACCTCCCACAGCTGAGATATCTGTCCAGAACTTCACCTTCTGTTTATGGGAGCCCAGGCAGCCCTCTCACGTCTCCACACTTCCTACAGTGTCTAGGTGGTCTCCACTTTCCATCCTCGGTTATCAAGGTTCTCTCCAGCTAGTCTTCAGTTGATTTTTCAGGGTGGTTTTTCTGTATTTTAGTTGTATTTCCAGTTTGGTCCTAGGAGAGTGTCAGCGTAGCTTCCACATACTCTGCCACCATTTTGGAATTTGAATATTCTTTTGAATTGTCTTCATTTACCATTATATAACTTGTAAATAACAAGAGTTTGGGTTTGTCCTCATCACATTACACATTTCCAAAACTTTATTTTCCTTGTTACAACAGACTGGTTAGGGCTTCTGCCATAATGTTGAATAGCAGTTATCTTGATCCTAACTTCAAAGGGAAAGTTCAAGGACTCACTATTAAGTATGACATTTGCTGTAGGTTTCTTTTTCTTTTTTCTTTTTTTTTTTGCATTGGAATTCTCTCTAGCTTTATTATTATTATTTTTTTTTATTGTCTAAAATTTTACATATGTATCCTTTACCCCAATTGACCCCCCCAGCCATTCCCACCCCAAGCAAGCCCTCATACTGTAGGTTTTTTTTAAAGGTACCTTTATCAGATAAGTAAGTTTTCTTTTATTATGTATTTTTTTAAATTACTATGATTGGATGTTAAATTTTATCCAGTACTTTTTTGCATTCATTGAAGTGATAAAATGTTTTTTTCTGTTCTTAATATAATCAATTACAGGAATAACTTTTTATTAGGTTATACCTCTACATGGAATCTCTAATAATAAAAGGGCAATATGCTAATTAGACCAGACATCTTCCCAACATCATTTCAGACATCCTTCCTGACGAAGCCGGGGCCAGAGGAAAGTCAACCCAGGTTCTGGGTGCCTGTGAGTGGCCCGGAGGAGGGAAGCACCCCAGGTCCTTGGTGCCTACAGGTGGCCGGAGGAGGGAAGCCTGGGTCCCAGGTGCTTCCTGGCAGCTGGAGGAGGGAAGCCCAGGTCCCAGGTGCCAGAGGGAAGCTGGTGCTGGCAGCTGGGGGAAAGAAGGCTTACTCTTGCACAAATTTTCGTGCATCAGTCCTCTAGTATAATATATATAATGCATTTTGTACGTTATATATGTTATATATATACTAGAGGCCTGGTGCACAAAATTCATGCACTCGAGGGAGGGGATGATCCCTCAGCCCAGATTGCAAGAGAGTGCAGGCCAGGCCAAGGGACCCCACCGGTGCACAGTCGGGGCTGGGGATGGATACGGGAGGTTGGCCAGCCAGGAGGGACCATGGGAGGGCTCCAAGGCGTGTCCAGCCCATCTCACTCAGTTTGATCGGCCAGACCCCAGCAGCAAGCTAACCTACCAGTTGGAGTGTGCACATCATAGTGACTGGTTGACAGATCGACTGCCCCCTTGTGGTCAGTGAACGTCATAGCGACTGATTGGTCCACTGTCTGCCTGCTGGTGGTCAGTGCATGTCATAGCGAGTGGTTGAGGGCCTTAGCATATCATTAGCATATTACGCTTTGATTGGTTGAACGGACGACTAGATGACCGGACACTTAGCATATTAGGCTTTTATTATATAAGACTAGAGGCCCGGTGCACAAAAATTTGTGCACTCGGGGGGG
>NW_005360187.1:2522399-2537663 GCF_000412655.1 Myotis brandtii | reverse complement strand
GGCGGGGAACGTTGGCTTCCTCCTTCAATGAAGGAAGCAAGCCTCATGTGTTCGCTTCAGTGCATGGCTGCCAGCCGCCATCTTGGCTGACAGTTAATTTGCATAAGGATATGCTGATTAGCCAGTGGGAAGGGTAGCGGTCGTACGCCAATTACCATGTTTCTCTTTTATTAGTGTAGATAAGATTAAACCAAAAACCTTCAATTTACCTTTGAATCTATATTTCAACTTTTAAAAATTACAGCACTGCATATAGATCAATGAAAGCTGTAGGGGGTAAAAATATTCAACTTCTCTACTCAGGTAAATCTATTGGTTTTCAAGGTGCTTTTTTTCCTTTGCCATTTATTCCTAAATTCTTTCTGGACAATTTCTGTAGACTAGCTGTAGGCAAAAAAGGTGGTAACATTACTTATTTTGTGTAACAAAATAAAAATGCTACAATCTTTGTCACTAAAAATTTAAAAATCAAATACATAAGAATAAAATATATAAAATTATTTAGAATCAAAATTATAGTAAAGGCTTGCTATATATTTGGTCACCTTTTTTAGTCATGTACAAGGAGGAACAAGAATACCTTATATTAAATCATCTGCAAGTAAATTTTTTTAAAGCTTTATTTTCTGTATAGAAGTCTGCAATTGTGTGTTATGAGGTCAAATAAATCTTACAGCTACTGAAATACCCATCTTATTTGGGTGATATAAAATATCAATTAATCTGAGTCAAATTGAAATTTGAAAGAGTATTAGAAGTTGTTCTTATCTTTTTCAAATTGCCTTAAATTTTCTATATGGTGTATTATATATGGAGTTTCTTTTTTGTAGGAATCCAAACGCCGAATGAATTACTTTTTAGATGTTTTTATATTTCCTCAAGAAGATTTAGCTTTGAATTCAGCTGTTCTTTTGTGGCCTTGGAAAATTTATCCCATCTTTGATGAAAATGATGAGGTAAATATATTTTTCAGTGTATATTTTATTTTCTGACATTTTAAAAAATATGCTTTATTGATTTTTTACAGAGAGGAAGGGAGAGGGATAGAGAGTTAAAAACATTGATGAGAGAGAAACATCAACCAGCTGCCTCCTGCACACTCCCCACTGGGGTTGTGTCCGCAACCAAGGTACATGCCCTTGACTGGAATTGAACCTGGGACCCTTGAGTCTGCAGGCCAACGCTCTATCCACTGAGCCAAACTGGTTAGGGCTATTTTCTTACATTTTAAGCATAGTGTTTATTCAGTTTTCATACATACTTGCTGTCTACCTTTAAAAAGTAACTTCATGTGTCAATATGAGTTTGGGACTAGCAACATTTATGGCCCTGCAGGCTTAGGACAGGCTGTTAGGCTTAACTCACAGTAAGAAGTGAGACTAATGTTAAAGAAGTCAGAACTATGATATAACTTGATAATAACAATAAGTACTACACTAAGTTTTTCCATTTATTAAATAATTTAATACTCACAAAAATCCCAGGTAATCTTATTTTTCTCATTTCATAGATGAGAAAAATAAGTCTCAGAGAAGTTAAATAACTTGTTCAATATCACAGGGATAAGAAGTAGCAGAATTAGGATTCTGAATATAGTTTAGATTTTGAAAAAGTTTTAGTGTTAGCCAGTTTCTTCTAAATTGGGAAGTGAGATGGTATTATAATAATGAAAAGTCAGGTAAACTAAAGTTCTAATCTAGATTTTGACTTTTACGGTTTTATGACATTGGACTTGCCTCTTAACCTCTGTAAGCCTAGGTTTTTTCATCTCTGAAATGAGAATAATAATACCTGTGGTAATGTAGATAATAAATGGTAGCTTTTTAATTATTATCCTAGAATCAATAAATAGTGAAATTATATCTGATTAATAAATAACAATTGTTACAGACACTTTGGAAATCAAGGAAAATTTTTGTATGGTTTATTATTCTTTGCATTTTAATATCAGTCAGTGTTTTGTTTTTGCTTCTTTAATAGTTATGACTAAACAAAGCATTAAGATTTCTGATTTGATAACTCCTTTGTAACAAAATAATTAACATGATTTAATTGTCTTTTAAAAAGATAATTGAAGTTGCTAAACGCAAAAAAGAAAATGAGTTAATAGCCAAGAGAGAGAAATTGATTTTGGAACTAGAAAAGGAATCACGCCGCATGGAGGAGTTTGCAGAATTTGCAGAACTGGACCGCATGCAACAGGTTTGATAAATATATAAGACAATAGTTATGGCTGGTTCATAGATTAATACAGGACATGTTTACATAAGCTTAAGAAAAATGTGTGCTTACCATGGCAAGCAAGAGCCTGACTCATGGGCCTAGAACTGATACTATTTATATGATCTTTTTTGTGGCTTAGTTTTCTAAGATATAACCATACTTTTTGCTATCATAGTAATGTTGTAAAGTTGAGAAAGTTTCTATATAACATTACATGGATATTTTTTGAGATAAAAATTATTTGTTTTCAGTATGTGACCGATGTAAGACAACTGCAAAAACGTATTCAGGAATCTGAAGAAGCAGTTCAGTTTATTAATAAAGAAGAAGAACTTTTCAAGTGGGAAGTGACAAAATATCCTGAATTGGATAAATTGAAAGTTAACATTGAGCCCTATCAGAAGTTTTTTAATTTAGTCTTGAAGTGGCAACGAACAGAAAAACGGTAATTTCATAAATATAAATGTCATAAAAATAAAGCAAATGATGTAAAAGGATTCATAAAATGAACATACTAGCATATTGATTTTTTTGGTTTTGTTAGTTAAGTGTTTAAAGTAGGACTTATTTGTTAATTTGAAAGAGAACCAAGTATCCTAAAGGAGAAGCATCAAATATTACTAAAGTAACTACCTAAGCTTACTAATGCATATGATATCTAAAATATAACTTAGGTTTTCCAGAGGTGATTCCTTTTTTAATGCAGGTAGTTAATCTGACGAATGTTCACACCAAAAATTAGAAGTATGGATTCAAATCTACATTTTCTTTTGATACTATTAGTTATCCATTTGCAGTCTGGTGCATATTTTAGCGATGCAGCATAGCTGAACTGATGGTTTTAATCTTGTCTCTTTACCATCAGCTCTATCTGTGTGACTAAGAAAACCTGTTAACACTCTTGCCCTCATTTGTTTCTCTTTTATTTTTTATTTTTTTCCCCGCAGGCAGTGGCCCCTAAGAAGGAGGCATTCTTTTTATTTTTTTTATTTTTGTTGTGTGTGACTGGAATCGAACCTGGGACCCTTCAGTCCACAGGCCAACGCTCTATCCACTGAGCCAAACCAGTCAGGGCTGTTTCTCTTTTAAAATGAGAGGTCTAGCCTAATGAATCCCTAAAGTTCCTTCAAACACCAAACGTCTCTGAGTTTAATACTGTTTTTTTCTTTTCATTCAGGTGGATGGATGGAGGGTTTTTGGATCTTAATGGGGAAAGCATGGAAGCTGATGTAGATGAATTTTCCCGAGAGATTTTTAAGACACTGAAATTTTTCCAAATGAAACTGAAGAAGGAATTACAAGAAAAAAGAAAGTTAGCAAAAAGACGATCTGTGGGAGAAGAGAGAGTTGAAGAAGAACCAAAAGAGAATCCTACTATTAATATGTGCTCTACAGTAATGGAGAACATAAAAGTTTTTAAGGTATGAACACACTTAATGATATTTTCAAAAGCCCTGGAAGAGAGAGCTCTTCACATCATCAAGTGTTAATGAAGAGAAATAGATTTAGAAGCAAAAACCAAAGATGAATCCAGAACCTGAATCCAATGCTTCATTCTTTCCTGATGAAGTCATCAAAATGAATTCCTTCATGGAACAATACTTAACAAAAATAAAAGACTATAACAACTAGCTACAATGATATAGAGAGAGGATAAAAAAAATTAATAGGACAGACCAGTTAGCCTATACTAAGGGCAGCAACACAGGGTGACATTACTTAATTAGAAAAGTTTTGGAGTCACACTACCTAGGTTTATATCACACTACCTAGGTTTATTCTGCATATGTAGCTTCTTGTACCTCAGTCACCTCATTTATAAAGAGAGGATAATAGTTTTATGATAGTTAATATTGCATCTACCTTCCCAAGGCAATAATGGCAGTGGTTCTAATGTAGTGCCAAGTTTCTACAGTCAATATACTCGAGTGCCAACTCTGTGATGGGATTTTGAGTATTGTTCCTGTCTGTGTCTAGCGCTCTGAGATTCCATGAGCTGTATGAAAAAATTTTTAAGTAACTATTTAAAATTATTTTCAATGTTTAATGTATTTGTATGGTTTGAAAAAATAGGAAAAGATATATCTGAAAAGTTTCTTTCCAAAGTTTTTCACCCATGTAACTCAGGTTACCAGTGTTATTACATTCTTTTGTATATTTTCACAGTTTTGTTACACATATAATGATGTGAATATATGTTTTTTATCCTTTCATCTTTTTACATAAAATATATTGCACTATAGGTATTATTTCCCCTTTTGTTTTGATTAATTTGTCTTGGAGGCCTTTTCTCATGGTATATAGAGCTTTTACATACTTGTTGAGCAGTTGAATAGAATTAGTCTTTTTGTTTTCTCTCCAGCCTCATAAGGAGGTGCTCTCCACACAGGTTGGCACTACTTCTCTCAGCTTCTTCATGGGTGAGAAAATAATGAATTTTTAATGAAGCTAAATTTATCCACTTTGAGAGTATGTTTTTTCTACTTTATATGTGTTAAAAAATTATTTAACAAATAGTTATTGAGTGACTGTTCTAGCATGTTCTGATGAATCCTGGGGAATATGATGGTAAGCAAAAACAAGTGATGGTAATAATACTGGAAGGTTAAAACCCAAGTCCTTTCTTTTTTCTTTATTGATTAAGGTATTATGTATGTGTAATCTATATTTCAACTTTTAAAAATTACAGCACTGCATATAGATCAATGAAAGCTGTAGGGGGTAAAAATATTCAACTTCTCTACTCAGGTAAATCTATTGGTTTTCAAGGTGCTTTTTTTCCTTTGCCATTTATTCCTAAATTCTTTCTGGACAATTTCTGTAGACTAGCTGTAGGCAAAAAAGGTGGTAACATTACTTATTTTGTGTAACAAAATAAAAATGCTACAATCTTTGTCACTAAAAATTTAAAAATCAAATACATAAGAATAAAATATATAAAATTATTTAGAATCAAAATTATAGTAAAGGCTTGCTATATATTTGGTCACCTTTTTTAGTCATGTACAAGGAGGAACAAGAATACCTTATATTAAATCATCTGCAAGTAAATTTTTTTAAAGCTTTATTTTCTGTATAGAAGTCTGCAATTGTGTGTTATGAGGTCAAATAAATCTTACAGCTACTGAAATACCCATCTTATTTGGGTGATATAAAATATCAATTAATCTGAGTCAAATTGAAATTTGAAAGAGTATTAGAAGTTGTTCTTATCTTTTTCAAATTGCCTTAAATTTTCTATATGGTGTATTATATATGGAGTTTCTTTTTTGTAGGAATCCAAACGCCGAATGAATTACTTTTTAGATGTTTTTATATTTCCTCAAGAAGATTTAGCTTTGAATTCAGCTGTTCTTTTGTGGCCTTGGAAAATTTATCCCATCTTTGATGAAAATGATGAGGTAAATATATTTTTCAGTGTATATTTTATTTTCTGACATTTTAAAAAATATGCTTTATTGATTTTTTACAGAGAGGAAGGGAGAGGGATAGAGAGTTAAAAACATTGATGAGAGAGAAACATCAACCAGCTGCCTCCTGCACACTCCCCACTGGGGTTGTGTCCGCAACCAAGGTACATGCCCTTGACTGGAATTGAACCTGGGACCCTTGAGTCTGCAGGCCAACGCTCTATCCACTGAGCCAAACTGGTTAGGGCTATTTTCTTACATTTTAAGCATAGTGTTTATTCAGTTTTCATACATACTTGCTGTCTACCTTTAAAAAGTAACTTCATGTGTCAATATGAGTTTGGGACTAGCAACATTTATGGCCCTGCAGGCTTAGGACAGGCTGTTAGGCTTAACTCACAGTAAGAAGTGAGACTAATGTTAAAGAAGTCAGAACTATGATATAACTTGATAATAACAATAAGTACTACACTAAGTTTTTCCATTTATTAAATAATTTAATACTCACAAAAATCCCAGGTAATCTTATTTTTCTCATTTCATAGATGAGAAAAATAAGTCTCAGAGAAGTTAAATAACTTGTTCAATATCACAGGGATAAGAAGTAGCAGAATTAGGATTCTGAATATAGTTTAGATTTTGAAAAAGTTTTAGTGTTAGCCAGTTTCTTCTAAATTGGGAAGTGAGATGGTATTATAATAATGAAAAGTCAGGTAAACTAAAGTTCTAATCTAGATTTTGACTTTTACGGTTTTATGACATTGGACTTGCCTCTTAACCTCTGTAAGCCTAGGTTTTTTCATCTCTGAAATGAGAATAATAATACCTGTGGTAATGTAGATAATAAATGGTAGCTTTTTAATTATTATCCTAGAATCAATAAATAGTGAAATTATATCTGATTAATAAATAACAATTGTTACAGACACTTTGGAAATCAAGGAAAATTTTTGTATGGTTTATTATTCTTTGCATTTTAATATCAGTCAGTGTTTTGTTTTTGCTTCTTTAATAGTTATGACTAAACAAAGCATTAAGATTTCTGATTTGATAACTCCTTTGTAACAAAATAATTAACATGATTTAATTGTCTTTTAAAAAGATAATTGAAGTTGCTAAACGCAAAAAAGAAAATGAGTTAATAGCCAAGAGAGAGAAATTGATTTTGGAACTAGAAAAGGAATCACGCCGCATGGAGGAGTTTGCAGAATTTGCAGAACTGGACCGCATGCAACAGGTTTGATAAATATATAAGACAATAGTTATGGCTGGTTCATAGATTAATACAGGACATGTTTACATAAGCTTAAGAAAAATGTGTGCTTACCATGGCAAGCAAGAGCCTGACTCATGGGCCTAGAACTGATACTATTTATATGATCTTTTTTGTGGCTTAGTTTTCTAAGATATAACCATACTTTTTGCTATCATAGTAATGTTGTAAAGTTGAGAAAGTTTCTATATAACATTACATGGATATTTTTTGAGATAAAAATTATTTGTTTTCAGTATGTGACCGATGTAAGACAACTGCAAAAACGTATTCAGGAATCTGAAGAAGCAGTTCAGTTTATTAATAAAGAAGAAGAACTTTTCAAGTGGGAAGTGACAAAATATCCTGAATTGGATAAATTGAAAGTTAACATTGAGCCCTATCAGAAGTTTTTTAATTTAGTCTTGAAGTGGCAACGAACAGAAAAACGGTAATTTCATAAATATAAATGTCATAAAAATAAAGCAAATGATGTAAAAGGATTCATAAAATGAACATACTAGCATATTGATTTTTTTGGTTTTGTTAGTTAAGTGTTTAAAGTAGGACTTATTTGTTAATTTGAAAGAGAACCAAGTATCCTAAAGGAGAAGCATCAAATATTACTAAAGTAACTACCTAAGCTTACTAATGCATATGATATCTAAAATATAACTTAGGTTTTCCAGAGGTGATTCCTTTTTTAATGCAGGTAGTTAATCTGACGAATGTTCACACCAAAAATTAGAAGTATGGATTCAAATCTACATTTTCTTTTGATACTATTAGTTATCCATTTGCAGTCTGGTGCATATTTTAGCGATGCAGCATAGCTGAACTGATGGTTTTAATCTTGTCTCTTTACCATCAGCTCTATCTGTGTGACTAAGAAAACCTGTTAACACTCTTGCCCTCATTTGTTTCTCTTTTATTTTTTATTTTTTTCCCCGCAGGCAGTGGCCCCTAAGAAGGAGGCATTCTTTTTATTTTTTTTATTTTTGTTGTGTGTGACTGGAATCGAACCTGGGACCCTTCAGTCCACAGGCCAACGCTCTATCCACTGAGCCAAACCAGTCAGGGCTGTTTCTCTTTTAAAATGAGAGGTCTAGCCTAATGAATCCCTAAAGTTCCTTCAAACACCAAACGTCTCTGAGTTTAATACTGTTTTTTTCTTTTCATTCAGGTGGATGGATGGAGGGTTTTTGGATCTTAATGGGGAAAGCATGGAAGCTGATGTAGATGAATTTTCCCGAGAGATTTTTAAGACACTGAAATTTTTCCAAATGAAACTGAAGAAGGAATTACAAGAAAAAAGAAAGTTAGCAAAAAGACGATCTGTGGGAGAAGAGAGAGTTGAAGAAGAACCAAAAGAGAATCCTACTATTAATATGTGCTCTACAGTAATGGAGAACATAAAAGTTTTTAAGGTATGAACACACTTAATGATATTTTCAAAAGCCCTGGAAGAGAGAGCTCTTCACATCATCAAGTGTTAATGAAGAGAAATAGATTTAGAAGCAAAAACCAAAGATGAATCCAGAACCTGAATCCAATGCTTCATTCTTTCCTGATGAAGTCATCAAAATGAATTCCTTCATGGAACAATACTTAACAAAAATAAAAGACTATAACAACTAGCTACAATGATATAGAGAGAGGATAAAAAAAATTAATAGGACAGACCAGTTAGCCTATACTAAGGGCAGCAACACAGGGTGACATTACTTAATTAGAAAAGTTTTGGAGTCACACTACCTAGGTTTATATCACACTACCTAGGTTTATTCTGCATATGTAGCTTCTTGTACCTCAGTCACCTCATTTATAAAGAGAGGATAATAGTTTTATGATAGTTAATATTGCATCTACCTTCCCAAGGCAATAATGGCAGTGGTTCTAATGTAGTGCCAAGTTTCTACAGTCAATATACTCGAGTGCCAACTCTGTGATGGGATTTTGAGTATTGTTCCTGTCTGTGTCTAGCGCTCTGAGATTCCATGAGCTGTATGAAAAAATTTTTAAGTAACTATTTAAAATTATTTTCAATGTTTAATGTATTTGTATGGTTTGAAAAAATAGGAAAAGATATATCTGAAAAGTTTCTTTCCAAAGTTTTTCACCCATGTAACTCAGGTTACCAGTGTTATTACATTCTTTTGTATATTTTCACAGTTTTGTTACACATATAATGATGTGAATATATGTTTTTTATCCTTTCATCTTTTTACATAAAATATATTGCACTATAGGTATTATTTCCCCTTTTGTTTTGATTAATTTGTCTTGGAGGCCTTTTCTCATGGTATATAGAGCTTTTACATACTTGTTGAGCAGTTGAATAGAATTAGTCTTTTTGTTTTCTCTCCAGCCTCATAAGGAGGTGCTCTCCACACAGGTTGGCACTACTTCTCTCAGCTTCTTCATGGGTGAGAAAATAATGAATTTTTAATGAAGCTAAATTTATCCACTTTGAGAGTATGTTTTTTCTACTTTATATGTGTTAAAAAATTATTTAACAAATAGTTATTGAGTGACTGTTCTAGCATGTTCTGATGAATCCTGGGGAATATGATGGTAAGCAAAAACAAGTGATGGTAATAATACTGGAAGGTTAAAACCCAAGTCCTTTCTTTTTTCTTTATTGATTAAGGTATTATGTATGTGTCCTTACCCTGCCATTGCCCCCCCACCCCTCCCATTCATGCCCTAACCTCCCTGGTGTCTGTGTCCATTGGTTAGGCTTCTATGCATGCATACAAGTCCTATGGTTGGTCTCACCCCCTTACCCCCTCCCTTCCCTACCATCCCTCTGAGGTTTGATGGTCTGATCGATGCTTCTCTGTCTCTGGATCTGTTTGTTGTTTTTTTTCATCACTTTATATTGTTCATTATATTCCACAAATGAGTGAAATCATATGATATTTATCTTTCTCTGACTGGCTTATTTCGCTTAGCACCGTGTTGAGCAAACTGCGGTCGCGAGCCACATGCAGCTCTTTGGCCCCTTGAGTGTGGCTCTTCCACAAAATACCACGTGTGGGCGCGCACGTACAGTGTGATTGAAACTTTGTGGCCCATGCACAGAAGTCGGTTTTTGGCCTGGGCGAGTCTATTTTGAAGAAGTACTGTTGATATTTGGCTCTGTTGACTAATGAGTTTGCCGACCACTGACTTAGCATAAACAACCAAAGTCCTTAATAATCAAAATTAAAAGTTGGATATTCTACAGTTCTCCAGTTTTTAAAAAAGAACTTTATTAAATTATTATTTGCAAAAAAACAAAAACATGACTGTCATACAAAGATAAAAATAAATATGTCAAATATTCTATCCTATTTATTAATTAATGAGATAACCAGTAAGATGGTAAGTCTGGTTCAAAGAACATTTGAGGAGCTGAGTACTTACAGGCAATTTAATAAAGGAATGTTAGGAAAAAATTGGTAGTATTGATAATATACCATAACAATATGCCATTATACCATTTGAAGTTTTTTTTTTTTTTATTAGTTATAAGTTACTTGCATCTATACTGGACATAAAGCTTAGGCAAGTTTGGGTCTTTTGTGGTTTTATATAAATCTCAGGATTATTTGTTCTAGTTTTGTGGAAAATGCCATTGCTATTTTGATAGAGATTGCATTAAATCTGTAGATTGCTTCGAGTGATATGGACATTTAAAAAATATCCTTTCAATCCATGAGCAGAGTATATCCTTCCATTTATTTGTGTCATCTTCAGTTTCTTGCACCAATGTCTTATAGTTTTCAGAATACAGGTCTTTTACCTTCTTGGTTAAATTTATTGCTAGGCATTTTATTCTTTTTTTGCAATTGTAAATTGGATTGTTTTTTAAAAAAATTTCTCTTTATGATAGTTTGTTATTAGTGTATAGAAGTGCAGGTTTCTGAATATTAATTTTGTATCCTTTAACTTTAGTGAATTCATTTATTCTAATAGTTGTTGGAATCTTTAGGGTTTTCTATATATAGTTTCATGTTATCTGAAAATAGTGACAGTTTTGCTTTTCCTTTCCAATTTGTATGCCTTTTTTTTCTTGTCTGATTTCTGTGGCTAGGAACTCTGTACTGTGTTGAATAAAAGTGGTGAGAGTGAGCATCCATATCTTGTTCCTGATCTTAAGGGAAAAGCTTTCAGTTTTCACCATTGAGTATAATGTTAGTTATGGGTTTGTCATATATAGCCATTATTATGTTGGGGTATGCTCTCTCCATACCCACATTGTTGAGTTTATTTTTTATCACAAGTGGATGTTTAATTTTGTCAAATGCTTTTTCAGAATCTATTGAGATGATCTTATGATCTTTTGTTTTGTTGTAATCCTCACCCGAGGATATTTTTTCCATTGGCTTTTCAAGAGGGAGGGAGGGAGGGAGGGAGAGAGAGAGAGAGAGAGAGAGAGAGAGAGAGAGAGTTCTTTACGTGAAAGAGACTCATTGATTGCCTCCCATCTGTATCCTGACCAGGGCAGGGATGAACCTGCAATTGATATATGTGCCCTTGACCCGGAATCAAACCCACGAATATCTTTCCATAACTTTCCACAGTTTCTTTTCTGAGCCACCTCAATGTCTTGCTGTTTGTTTCACTTGCCTTTGAGATGATCCTTTGACTTAAACTCAAGAGTCTAGAAAATGTATTCAGTCCTGTCTTTTTTAAAAAAAAGACAAATATAATTTCCAGGACTTTTTTCCCAGCTCCTACACTCTTTTTAAGCTCTCACTAACTGTAACCTCTTATTTCACGCACTTTTTTCCTCCTATAGTCAACCAACTTGGCATCAGAAGTCAATTAAGAATGAATTAATTAAAAAATATTTTAAATCCTCACCTGAGGATATTTTCCCATTGATTTTTAGAGAGAGTGGAAGAGAGAGGGAAAGCAGAGAGAAATATCTATGTGAGAGAAACACATTGATTGGTTGCCTCCTGCATGAGTCCTGACCACGGCCTTCGCTAGGGAGGAGCCTGCAACCAAGATATGTGCCCTTGACTGGAAATGAACCTGGGGCCCTTTGGTCTGCAGGCCAACGCTCTTTGGTCCACTGAGCCAAACCAGCTAGGGCTAAAATACATTTTAAACATTAATGAAAGGTAGCTGGGCCCTGGCTGGGTGGCTCAGTTGGTTGGAGCATCGTCTATACACCAAAAGTTTGCGGGTTTGATCCCCTTTACTAAGGCTTTATTAATGATTTTTATTAATTTATATTTTACTTAATTGTCTATGATATTGACATTAGCTAGAGTCTTCTAGCTCAGTATTTTTATCATCTGGGTCACACAAATTGACTTTTGACCCTCAGGGGTCTCCAACATGGTAGGAGAAATAGACTATGGACAACTGGTTGTAATACAAAACACAATGAAGAAATTCTTAGGGAGAGGATAACAGTACATACAGGGTACATACCTAGGTTGTGGGTTTGATCCTTGATCAGGGCATGTACAGAAGACAACTGACCAATGTTTCTCTCTCACATCAATATTTTTTTTTCTCTCTCTCCCTTCCTCTTTCTTAAGTCAATTAAAAAACAACAACATACATACCAAAAACATATCCTCGAGTGAGGATTAAAAAAAAATGGAAGCCAGGATTTTGATAGGGATTGCATTGAACTTATAGATTGACTTGGAAAATATTGCCATCTTAATAATATTAATTCTTACAATGTATGAACATGGAATGTCTTTCTATTTATTTAGGTTTTCTTTAATTTCTTCTAAAAATTATTTGTAATTATCAGTGTATAAGTCTTGTACTTCTTGTATACTTCTTGATGCTGTTGTACATGGGGTTTTCTCCTTACTTAAAATTTTGTATTGTTTATTTCTAGTTTATAGAAATACAATAGAGTTTTATAAATTGATATTGTATCCTGTAACCTTGCTGAACTCATTTATTAGTTCTCACAGTTTTTAAATGAATTCCTTAGGATTTTCTGTATACAAGATCATATCATCTGAAAATAGAGATAGTTTTACTAGTACTTTTCCCTTTCCAAACTAAATGATTTTTATTAATTTATATTTTACTTAATTGTCTATGATATTGACATTAGCTAGAGTCTTCTAGCTCAGTATTTTTATCATCTGGGTCACACAAATTGACTTTTGACCCTCAGGGGTCTCCAACATGGTAGGAGAAATAGACTATGGACAACTGGTTGTAATACAAAACACAATGAAGAAATTCTTAGGGAGAGGATAACAGTATCCTGTGAGAGAATAGAACATGGAGCAATTAATTTTGCCATTTGAAGAACAGATAAGGCTTTACTAAGGAGGTGACCAGAATATAAGTATGGTTTTGATGGGCTTGCTTTGAATTGGATTGGGAAGAGGAAAAGATAAGTAAGTATTCTTTTTTAAAAATACATTTTTATTACCTAATATTTGAAGAATATATGTAAAAAGTATGTAACTTATAAAGTATAACAAGAAAATGAACACCCATTAACCCTTCCCTCTACTTGAAAGTTAGATAATCAATACTTCTACTTCTCTCTGTGTACTCCTTCTCTATTTTATTTCTTTAATACTCTTTACAGATAAGTGCAGTATAAATTCTGTGATTCTCTTGCATTTTTAAAAAATCAATTTGTATATAACAATTCATAAAAATATATCATGCACATGTAGTCTTCTGTGACTTGATTTTTTTTTACTTGATGTTATGTTTCTAAGATTCCGCCACATTCTTGGGTGTAAGTGTAGTTCCTTCATTTTCACTGTTAGATATTATTGCTTACCTAATTTATTGATTTTCCTACTTACAGTCATGTGAACAAAAATCTCTCCCCTGATAGTACTTACATTCTACTTACATTTCATATTTCTTCTTCTGTGAAGTTCCTATGTATGCCTTCAGAATCTTCTTCTGTCATTGTTTGGTTATTGTTTCTTTCTATTGTTAATTTGTGGAATTTTTATAATAAATGCTGGATAATAACTCTTTGTCACTTATATAATAACTAGAGGCCCGGTGCACAAAAATTTGTGCACTCGTGGGGGAGAGGGGGTCCCTCAGCCCGGCCTGTGCCCTCTTGCAGTCTGGGACCTCGCGGGAGATAACGACCTGCTGGCTTAGGCCTGCTCCCGGGTGGCAGAGGGCAGGCCCAATCCCTAGGTGCAGCCCCTGGTTGGGCTCAGAGCAGGGCTGATTGGGGAGTTGGGGCGCCGCCCCCTGTCATGCACAGAGCAGGGCGGATTGGGAGGTTGCGATGCCACCCTCAGTCACGCTCAGGGTAGGGCCGATTGGGGGGTTGGGCCCCCGCCCCCTGTCACACTCAAGGCAGGGTCGATGGGGAGGTTGCGGCGCCACCCCCTGTCACGCACAGAGCAGGGCCAATCAGGGGGTTGGGCACTGCCCCCTGTCATGCACAGAGCAGGGCGAATCGGGAGGTTGCGATGCCACCCTCAGTCACGCTCAGGGTAGGGCCGATTGGGGGGTTGGGGCACCGCCCCCTATCACACTCAAGGCAGGGTCGATGGGGAGGTTGCGGCGCCACCCCCTGTCACGCACAGAGCAGGGCCAATCAGGGGGTTGGGGCACTGCCCCCTGTCACGCACAGAGCAGGGCCCATCAGGGGGGTTGGGGCTCCGTACCCTGTCACGCACAGAGCAGGGCCAATCAGGGGGTTGGGGCACTGCCCCCTGTCACACACAGAGCAGGGCAGATCAGGGGGTTGGGGCGCTGCACCCTGTCACACTCAGGGCAGGGCCAATGGGGAGGTTATGGCTCTACCCTGTCACACACAGAGCAAGGCCCGTGGAGGGGGGTTGGGGCGCCACCCTCTATCACCCACAGAGCAGGGCCGATCAGGGGGTTGGGGCGCCACCACTGTCACACTCGGGGCAGGGCCGATGGAGAGGTTATGGCTCTACCATGTCACACACAGAGCAGGGCCGATCAGGGGGTTGGGGCGCCACCACTGTCACACTCGGGGCAGGGCCGATGGAGAGGTTATGGCTCTACCATGTCACACACAGAGCAGGGCCGATCAGGGGGTTGGGGCGCCACCACTGTCACACTCGGGGCAGGGCCGATGGAGAGGTTATGGCTCTACCATGTCACACACAGAGCAGGGCCGATCAGGGGGTTGGGGAGCTCCCCCCTATCAGGCACAGAGCAGGGCTGATCAGGGGGTTTGGGCGCTGCCCCCTGTCATGCTGATCCCGGTGCCGGGAGGCCTCGCGGCTCCGCTGATCCCGGTGCTGGGAGGCATATTACCCTTTTAGGTAGAGGCGTAGAGGCCTGGTGCACGGGTGCGGGCCGGCTGTTTTGCCCTGAAGGGTGTCCTGGATCAGGGTGGGGGTGGGTGCCTGGGTGCCTGGCCAGTCTGAGTGAGGGGCTGAGGGC
>NW_005360187.1:2512091-2522092 GCF_000412655.1 Myotis brandtii | reverse complement strand
TGGCTGCCGGCCGCCATCTTGGCTGGCAGTTAATTTGCATATTGCCCTGATTAGCCAATGGGAAGGGTAGCGGAGGTACGGCTAATTACCATGTTTCTCTTTTATTAGATAGGATGAATCCATCAATGCATGTCATTTATCTCTATTTATTTAGTTTTTCTCTTATAGGTTATATAGTTTCTCCAAAATAGCTTTGCACAGCTTTCATTTGATTTATCTGTAGGCACTTTATTTTGTTGTTGTTGCATTTGTAAATTGATATTTTTGTTAATTATATTTTTTATCTGAAGCTGGTATATAGAAGTTCTATTTAATTTTTATATTAAAATCCAGCCACTATACATAGACAATAATCTGTGAACAATGGCAGTTTTTTCTTAATTTCTATTCTTAATATATTTTACTTATTTATATTAATTTCTTCATTGGCTGAGACCTCAATCTAGTGTTGAGTAGAAGTAGTCATAATTGGTATGGTTATCTTGTTTCTAGTTTTAAAGAAATAGTTCTAGACTGGAAACTATAAAAATCCTAGAAGAAAACATAGGCAGTAAAATCTCAGACATTTCTTGTAGTAATGTTTTATATATCTATCTATCTATATCTATATCTATCTCTATCTATCTATCTATCTATCTATCTATCTATCTCTCCTCAGGCAAGGGAAACTAAATAAAAAATAAATGAGACTACATCAAATTAAAAAGTTTTTGCACAGCAAAGGAAAACTATCAGCAAAATAAAAAGACAACCCACTGAATGGGAGAACATATTTGCAGATACATCTGATTAGGGCTTAATATTCAACATTTATAAAGAACTTAGAAAACTCAACACCAAAAAGCCAAACAATCCAGTTAAAAAATGGGCAAAGGACCTGAATAGACACTTCTCCAAAGAGGACATACAGATGGCCAATAGACATATGAAAAGATGCTCGACATCACTAATCATCAGAGAAATGCAAATTAAAACCACAATGAGGTATTACCTCACACCTGTCAGAAGGGCTTTCATCAGTAAATCAACAAACAAGTGTTGGTGAGGATGTAGAGAAAAGAGAACCCTCATGTACTGTTTGTGAAAATGCAAATTGGTGCAGCCACTATGGAAAACAGTATGGAGTATCTAAAATAATTAAAAATGAAACTGCCTTATGACCCAGATTTCTCTTCTGAGAATTTATCTGAAAAAACCTGAAACACTAATTCGAAAGAATATAAGCACCCCTATGTTCATTGCAGTGTTATTTACAATAGCCAAGATTTGGAAACAGCCCAAGTGTCCATCAGTAGATGAGTAGATAAAAGAGCGATGGTACATTTACACAATAAAATACCACTCAGCCATAAAAAGAAAGTAAAGAAGAAAAAGTTTACCCTTTGCAACAGAATGGATAGACCTGGAGAACATTACGCTGAGTGAAAGAAGCCAGTCAGGAAAGACAAGTACCATATGATTTCACTCATATGTGGAATTTAATGAACAAAATGAACTAACAAGCATAATAGAGACAGACTCATAGAAAAAAAAAGTTCTAATGTCAGCAGTGTGAATGACAAACTTAGTGTTTTTATTGAATATCTAATTTTCATTTCCAAACGTTACATTTTAGCATTTTTGTGCAGGCTTTTTTCACCTTTCATGTTGTGTGTGTGTGTGTGTGCTTATATTATGTTATCTTATACTATATATTTCTGCATATAACATGTATAGCAACTTTGTACTTCTATAATAATGCAATAATTTTAATTACCATAGTTTTATCATATACTTTAATATCTGATAGAACATTTACTCCTCTTCTTTTTCACTGTTACAAATTTCCTGGATATTTCTACATGTTTATTTGTGCAGATGAATTTTAGAATAATTTTGTTTGTCTTCCCCCTCCAAATTTAATTGGGATTTTGATTATACTCATTAAATATATTAAATAATTTTAAGTAACACATTATTTTTATATTTTTACCATTAGGAAAATATCCCTACTGTCTCCATCCTCTGCAATCCAGGAATGAGAGCACGTCACTGGAAGCAGATGTCAGAAATTGTAGGCTATGACTTGACTCCAGACTCTGGAACTACACTGAGAAAAGTTTTAAAATTAAACCTTTCACAATACTTGGAACAATTTGAAGTGATAAGTGCAGGTGCAAGCAAGGTGAACATGAAGATAAACTGAAATACTTTATTTAATGAGTTTATTAATCAAATAATTGTGGTTTTTCTGTGGTTGAATGCATAGCACTGGCTAGCAGTAGGCGGAGATGAGGGAAAGTGATAGAGGACCACTCCCCCCCTGCCCCCCCCCCCACACTTCCTACTTCCTTCTACTGAATACAAACTAGAAAAGGCTCATTTGACCTCTTCTTAATTCTGCCACATTCTGATATGCATGGATGATATGCTAGTCTTGATATATAATCTTTCCATTAATAATATTGGGTATGTATGTGGCATGTGATGTGTTGTATGTATTCTAGCAGAATAACTATAGTCCTCTAGGGTTCTTGAAATACTCAGAAAGCATCTTCAGATTATAGACTGGAGAAAGGCTACTTTAGGGAAAGTCCAGGAGGTATTCTATTCTATTGTCTATTTCAGTACTGACAACAAGTTTTCATAGCAAATGCATTTTTAAAACTATATCATCATTCTTTTTAGGAATTTTTAAATTGTTTAAAAAACTTTTCTAATTTAATTACAGTGTAGCCACAGATTATTTTAAGGCATATACTTACTGAATTTACTAGGGAAAGTCAATACAGTAAATAAGATTCTTCTTTCACAATCCCATTCTTTCTTCTTTCCTCCATTTTAGGAATTTTCATTAGAGAAGGCTATGCATACAATGATGGGAGTTTGGGATGATATTGCTTTTCATGTAAGTCTATATCGTGAAACTGGAGTCTGTATTCTTTCTTCAGTAGATGAGATTCAGGCTCTCCTTGATGATCAAATTATAAAAACTCAGACAATGAGAGGATCACCTTTCATTAAACCATTTGAAAAAGAGATCAAGGTATGTTAAACAGGATATCTCCTGGTCATTTGTAAAAATTGCAATCTTATTACATATACTAGAGGCCTGGTGCATGAAATTTGTGCATGAGGGGGGTCCGGGAGGTCCCTCAGCCTGGCCTGCACCCTCTTCAATCCAGGACCCCTTGGGGGATGTCTGACTGCTGGACATCCCTCTCACAATCTGGGACTGCTGGCTCCTAACCACTCACCTGCCTGCCTGCCTGATCACCCCTAACCATTGCGCCTGCCTGCCTGATCACCCCTAACTGCTCTCCCCTGCCAGCCTGATTGGCCCTAACTGCCTCTGCCTCGGCCCCTGCCACCGTGGCTTTGTCTGGAAGAAGTCTGGTCTAATTAGCACATTACCCTATTATTAGTATGGATACTCTTGTGGAAATAAGTCAGTTTGTTGGATAGCTTTGGAGAAATGCAGGAGCAGATATTTAAAAACTCATGTGGAACTATATAGAAAAGATCTGAGACATTAAGTCTAATGATTTTGAAAAGCACACATTATGTTTTGTTAAAAAAATCAAATCCTGCTCAGCTGGTGTGGCTCAGTAGTGGAACACTGACCTATGAACTAGGAGGTCGAAGTTCAATTCCCAGTCAAGACACATGCCCAGGTTGTGGGTTTGATCCCACGTGTGGGGTGTGCAGGCAGCAGCCAATCAATGATCATCATTGATGTTTCTATCTCTCTCTCTCCCTTCCTCTCTGAAATCAATAAAAAAATATTCTCCAATGACAACAATAGACTTGGAAGGAAAACAGTTGGTATTATTAATTCTAACTTTAAACAGCCTAGTCCCTGTTCCATGCTATGTTCTTTTAACTTGTAGTGAAGTTCTGTATACCATGCTTTAATTCTATTTTTGAACAACTAGCTTGAGGGTCTGTTAGAATAATTTATGAATTATTTTTCACTTGAGAAAAAATAGTTGTATTTGAGACTATAAGATTATTTAATACTAGAGGCCTGGTGCACGAAATTCATGCACTGGGGTGGGGGTGGGGTCCCTCAGCCCGGCCTGCATCCTCTTGCAGTCTGGGAACCCTCAGGGGTTGTCTGACTGATGGGCCTAAGCCGTCAGTTGGACATCCTTAGCGCTGCCGCAGAGGTGGGAGAGGCTCCTGCCACCGCTGCTGCGCTTGCCACTGTGAACTCGGCTTCTGGCTGAGTGGCGCTCCGGCGCAATGACCACCAGGGGGAAGCTCCTGTGTTGAGCGCCTGGTGGTCAGTGCATGTCATAGTGACCGGTCGTTCCACTGTTTGGTCGATTTGCGTATTATCCTTTTATTATATAGGATCCTTATAGTTGATGTGGGTAAATACAGAAAGTTAACAAATTATAATAACTAACACCTTTATAGGTAGTATCAAAATTCTTACTAGGATTACATATAACAGGAAAAATACAAACAACAAATGGATTTTTCCCCTTGTATTTATTGATTTTTAACTATACTGCTCTAGGCACTTCACATTTATCAGCCCATTTAATTTCCATAGCAGACTTTTAACATAGGCACTTTTATTATCTGTATTCATAAATAAGGAAATCAAAGCATAGGAGGTTTGCCCAGCTAATAAATGACAGAGCTGGAATTCAAACCAAGGCCTGGCCAGCATGGCTCAGTGGTTGAGCATCAACCTGTGGGCCGGGAGGTTAGGGTTCTATTCCTGGTCAGGCCATATGCCCGGGTTATGGGCTCATATGCAGGAGGTGGCTGATCAATGATTCTCTTTCATCATGTTTCTGTCTTTCTCTCCCTCTCCCTTCCTCTCTGAAATCAATAAAAATATATTTTAAAGAAACCAAGGTAGATTGGTTTTAATTTAAGTATAGATGGTGTTTTTTTATGAAAGACCTTGGCTCTTGATATTCAGAGTAGACAGAGTTGTGTTCTTCCAAAAGAACATAATGCTGTACATTTTCTCATGAATCAGGCTGACCTAGACTTTCCTGATATGTCTGCAGAAATTTCTTGTCTAACAAGGTAGAATTTACAAGATAAATTTAAAAGCTCTTTTAGAAGTTTAAAAACAATAAAATATGAGGTCTAATCTCTTGACATATTCGACCTTAGGCCAAATATTTAAGAACCAAAGAGAGATTATTTGAATGACTTCAACTAATGAAATATCTTACTGAGTCTTAGAGCTGTGAGAGTGTAAGGAAACTCTCCCCCCCCCCCCCCCCCCCGCCCCAAATTGTGTTGCTGTGGATCAGGGTTTTTCAACCTGGCACTAAAGACATTTTGGGTTAAATAATTCTTTGTTGTGAGGGTTGTCCTGTAAATTGTAGGAAATTTAGCAGCATCCCTGGCTTCTACTAACTAGATATTAGTAGCACCCTCATCCCGTCGGTTGTGACAAATGAGAATGTCTCCAGACATTGTCAAATGTTCCTTGGGATGGGGGACAAAATAGCCCCTAGGCTGCTAACCATTGGTGTAGATCAGGGTATATTCCTGGATGCCTTTTGGATGTGGGGTGGTTTACCTAGTGATTAGGAAATTGGTCTAAATAACTACAGTCATTTCCAATTGTGAGTTCCAATGATTTAGGAAAACTTCAGACCTCCTAGTGTTTTTCTAAACCCCTGTGAGACACCCATAAGTGATCTTGGACTGTTGTGCATTGATTTAAAAATAACAGTAAAATTTAAATACACATTTATTGCTATAACTTATTATTTTTCTTTAATAACTGGAATTTAGTATACTATGTTTTTCATTAAGGCCTGGGAGGACCGTTTGATTCGAATACAAGAAACGATTGATGAGTGGTTAAAAGTACAAGCTCAATGGCTATACTTGGAGCCCATTTTTTGCTCTGAGGATATCATGCAACAGATGCCAGAAGAAGGACGTCAATTTCAGACAGTAGACAGACATTGGAGAGATGTTATGAAGTTTTGTGCAAAAGATCCAAAGGTGTAGTATTTGTTTTTTCTCTTGCAAATAAAGGGGAACCTTTATTTTGGGCTATTAAAAGAAGCGTTTGGCTTTTTCTGATTAAAAAAATCAAACATGCTCGTATAAAAACTGTAAAGTTCAGAAAAAATGTAAGAAAGCATTAAAGCAATTTTACTTGTCAATTCATAAGATATACTACTTGTAATTCTTTTACATCAGATTTATTGGGGTGACATTGTTTAATAAGATTATATAGGTTTCAAGTGTATATTTCTATGATACAGGATCTGTATGTTGCACTGTGTGCGACCATCCAATGTCAAATCATCTTCCAGATGTCACCATATGTTTGACCCCCTTTACCCTTTACTACCCCCAAACCCTTTCCTTCTGGTAACCACAGTACTGTTGTGTGTGTCTATGAGTTTTTATTTTTCTTGTTTATTCATTGTTGCTTACAGTTTTATATCCCACATATGAGTGAAATCATAAGGTTCTTACCTTTTTCTGACTAACTTATTTCACTTTAGCATGATATTCTCAAGTTCCATCCATGTTGTTGCAAATGGCAGTATTCATCTTTTCTTATGGCTAAGTAGTATTCCATTGTATATATGTACCATATCCTCTATCGAAGGACACTTTGGTTGTTTTCATGTCTTGGCCACCGTGAATAATGCTGCAATGATTATAGGGGTGCATATACCTTTGCAAAGAAATGTTTTCAGCATTTTCGTGTAGATACCCAGAAGTGCTAGTTTACATTCTCACCAGCAATGGGAATCTTTCTTCACAGCCTCTCCAACACTTTTTATTACTTGCCTTGTTGATAGTAGCCATTCTAACAGGTGTGAGATGGTAGGACATTGTAGCTTTCATTGCCATTTCTCTAATTGATAATGAGGTTGAGCATCTTTTCATATATCTGTTTGCCATTTGTATGTCTTCTTGGGAGAAGTGTTCGGTCCTCTGCCCATTTTAAAATTGGATTATTTGTTTGGCATTGAGTTGTATGTGTTCTTTATATATTTTGGATATTAACTACTTACTGGATGGTAGAGCTGCTTCACATGTACATGTAACTCACTTCACATGTACATTTAACTCACTGCTCCCATCCTCTTATAAAATAAATAGTAAAATAAAATGGAGAAGGGGGGAGAGAGAGAGAGAGAGAATAGTGCAGGTGATTCCACTCAATGTCTATATGCTTGGGAGTGAAGGGAAAAAATAATCTGAGGTTTTCTTAGTTGGTTGCATTTGTTCTCTCTCCCCTAGTGTGAGAATAGTACCTTGCTTAGTGTGAGTCTAATGGTGAAAGACATACTATGCATTTTTCATATACATATTATGCAAAGTTCATAGATAAAAGTCCACTTTTAAAAATCTAGTATTCAACTTAAGAATTTGTTTCAATACCGGATGAAAAAGTAGCTGTGCTGGACTTACTGAGAGTAAACAGTATACTGATATTTATGAGTCACAAGGATTTTGCCTTATATGTTGACTTTAGATCCTTTGTGAGACATGATTTACAGATCAGAAGTCAGATTTTTTTTTTCTGCAAAAGGCCAAATGGTAAATATTTTGGGCTTTGTGAAACATAGTTTTTCTTTTCTTTTTTTCCCCCCAACTAGTCAACTCTGCTGTCATTGTAGTGAGAAAGCAGCTGGACAATTCGTAACTGAATGGATGTGCCTATGCTAAGTAAATTGTTTATAGACCCTGAGATTGTTGTGTGCCATGAAATATTATTTTAATTTTTTAACCCCTTAAAGCTGTAAAAACATCCCAGCTCGGTGTTGCTCAGTGGTTAGAGTGTTGGCCCATGCATTGAAGGATCGCAGGTTTGATTTCTGGTCAAGGACATGAATCTGGATTGCAGATTGGATTCCGCCCAGTCCAGATGAATGCAGGAGGCAACCAATCGATGTGTCTTTCTCACATTGATGTTTCCCTCTCTCTCTGTGTCTCTTTCCCCTTCCGTTCCTTCCACTCTCTCTCTCTAAAAAAAAGAAAATTTAATGGAAAAAATATCCTCAGGTGAGGATTAACAAAACAAAGAAACAAAAAGGTGTAAAAAATAATCCTTCACTTATGGGCCATAAAAAAACTGGCAGCACAATGTATACATACATAAAAAAATCAAGTTGTGCTCCTTAAATATGTACAATTTTTATTCGTTAATTATACTTTATAAAACTGAAAAAAGAAAAAGTGGTAGCAGGCTGGATTTAGCCCATGGGATGCAGTTTGCCAACTCATACATCTAAATTGTTAAGTTTGTAGTTGACAATTATAAATGTAACTTTTGTTAATCCTCACCTAAGGATATTTTTTCCATTACATATTCTTTTTTTTTTAGAGAGAGAGAGTGCATGACAGTCATAACTTCTCATTTGTAACTAGCATTTTGGATTAGAATAGTTGTAGTTTATTGAATTTTAATTATTTCCCATTACAAAAAAATCTTATGACAATTTTCATATACCTTTTGACATATAACATAGATTAATGTTTACATCTTATAATTATATCTAGTATATAAGTGTTGAACTGAATGATTATGTCTCTTTTAGGTTCTTGCTGCTACTTCTTTAACAGGTTTATTGGAAAAACTACAGAGCTGCAATGAACTTTTGGAGAAAATTATGAAAGGGCTTAATGCATATCTTGAAAAAAAACGACTTTTCTTCCCTCGGTATGATGGATAATCAGTTCTGCTATACTTGAAAGCACTTTCTGATTTGTGATGAATTATAACTAAAGCTTTTGTATTTGCATGTTTTTCTCTAGTTTTTTCTTCTTATCTAACGATGAAATGTTAGAGATTTTGTCAGAGACCAAAGATCCACTTAGAGTTCAGCCTCATTTAAAAAAATGCTTTGAGGGCATTGCTAAATTGGAGTTCCTTCCCAATTTGGACATTAAGGCCATGTATAGTTCTGAAGGTGAGCGCGTGGAGCTGATTGCACTCATTTCCACGTCTGCAGCACGAGGAGCTGTGGAAAAGTGGCTGATTCAAGTGGAAGATTTAATGCTCCGGAGTATTCATGATGTGATTGCTGCAGCCAGGCTGGTGCGTTACCTAGGATTTAATGTATACCTTATATTCTGTAAATGCTTTCTTTTAGGAGGTTTTGAATGGGTTACCAGTAAATTAACATTTAAAGTTCTTACTATTTACAAATATTTATTATTTTATTTACTCTTTTTTGTTTCTAACAATAATTAATATTAGTAAGAATTAATGATAATATGTGATTATGTGCTACAAAAGAGTAATAATAAAATGTATATAATTTAGAATGGGGGGGGTGGTTCTAGTGATAGGCAATTAGAGGAAGTAAAATTAAAACAGAACCAAACCATAAATAGGAATTAACCAGGTAAAGAACAAATAGAATACCATCTTGGTATCCAGTGTAAAGGCCCTGGGATCAGATAAAACCTCAAAATCAGGTGTTAAATGCATGATCTAGTTCACTTACTGTTGTTTACACTTAATTACTTAAAAACTTCAAACTTGAAATGAGTTGAACAAACATTAAAGGAGGATGTATATTTGAAAGAAATATAACACCTAAGCAGTACATGTACCTCACTTATGCTACTCCGGTTAACCAAATTTTGAATGATAAACTTCAGTATATATCTGCTTTGGGGGACCACAAAGGAACAGTTGTGTATTAAAAAAAAATCATTTAAAAAGGCATTGTAGCCTTATATCCAGCAACCCACTTTATGTGAATGACGTATCCTTTTTCCTTCACCAAGAGCTCAGGAAGCTCATAATCTTGCAGTGGATATTATGTTCAGCTTCAGTGTTCCTGTAGATAAATATTGACTTTTACTCCCTTTTTTTCTACTTATGACTCTAAACAAACTAAACACATAGGAAAGAATCGATATTTCCCATCAAGTATTTCCTTAATAAATATAGAAGTGTATTTTCCATGTACCTAGCAATAGCTCATCCATTCTTTGAAACTCATCCTTCTTTGAACTTTGGTTAGCTTGTCATTTGCATTTATTCCTAAATATTGCTAATC
>NW_005360187.1:2500458-2512051 GCF_000412655.1 Myotis brandtii | reverse complement strand
ATAGCCTTAGGTTTATATCTAGAGCATGTCTGAAAATGGTGTTATATTAAAGATGATGTTGTATTAAATATAGTTTCTATTAGCATCAACTTCAAACTTTGTTCTGTAGTTGTTGTTTTTTTCAATTACTTAATTGAAAAAAGTAAATTATCATTTACTTTTGAATTAAGTTATTTTTTAAACCACTAAATCTCTTTAAATACATAAAAATGTTAGAAAGACATGAAAGTATACTTTGAAGTCAAAAGCCCAGATTGTTCAATATAATTAAACAAAATACAGGGTGAAACAAAAGTAGGTTTTCAATTGTAAGCATGTGAAACACAGAGATTATTTTTTTATTATTTAGTAATTATATTATTTTCCATAGGAACAACTGTAAACTTACTTTTGCCCCACCCTACATATGATTATTCAAATGATATACTCTGGTCATACAAATTTTTAGAATTGCTATGGGTTAATAATACAAGGGCTCTAAGTACTAGGCCAATTTTCCACTAAATTGTATAAGTTAATTTATTAGACTGATTTATTTATTTATTTTTAAAATGTTTTTATTCATCTTAGAGAGAGAGGGAGAGAGAGAGAGATATAGAAACATTGATGAGGGAGAAACATTGATCATCTGCCTTCTGCATGCTCCCTACTGGGATTGAGTCCACAACCTGGGCTTGTGGCCTGACTGGAAATTGAACCAGTGACCTCTTGGTCCATGGGACAATGCTCAACCAACTGAGCCATACTGGCTGGGCTGATTTATTTTTTTACAGTTTAATTTCTGTAATGGAAGTAATATGTATTCTAATAGAAGTAATATGTATTCTATTTGTAAAACTTGACAACTCTCCACAGCAAAAGAACATAAAAATTATATACATATTTTAAAAATATAATCATAATTTATAAAAAATGTTCAGGTATTTTAAATAGTCACCTAACATTTTTCATGACTATGTGATATTCTAGCCTACAATGTACCAAATATTTTGCTTCTCTGTTGTTAGACATTTAGCTTTTTGCTTTTTCCCTTTAGAAATCTTTTAAAGTTAAAAATGCTTTTTTATTATTCAGGCTTATCCAGACTCTACAAGAAGAGACTGGGTTCGAGAGTGGCCTGGACAAGTTGTACTTTGTGTTTCTCAAATGTTCTGGACTTCTGAGACACAGGAAGTTATAAGTGATGGGACAAAGGTAAAGCATTATTGATTTTAAGTAACATTCTTTTCTATATGCTATGTTTCTTAGTGAGCTTATCTGTTATTTTTAAAGCCAATTTTCTCCTGAATTTCTACATGTAACATTAAAATTATATAATTATTTGAGAACTTGTTATATTTTATACTAGGCTTAGACAAAAATCACTCTATTCTATAATCCATTTCTCTATTGAGGTATATTATGAAGTCAGAATTGTTTGTATAAGAGTAAATATAGAAAGCACATATTTTAGGTGCTATATGAGATTAGTTTAATTGCTTTTTTATTTTTTAGGGATTAATTAAGTACTATAAGGAACTTCAGAATCAACTAAATGATATTGTAGGGCTGGTAAGAGGAAAACTATCGAAGCAGACCAGGACTACTCTGGGCGCTTTGGTTACTATTGATGTCCATGCTAGAGACGTGGTCATGGACATGATTGATGTGGGTATGTGACTTTTTTCTTTAATGTTAAAGGTAAAATATTAATAACTTCTAGCAACAAAGATTTATACTATATGTATACTATAGAATTTATTTTATATGATCTTTTCTACGTATTGGAAAACATGAATTGTTTTAATATTTGCTATTATAAAAGATGATAAAATACCTATTTTTCAAATTATTTCTATTTTAGGATCATGTATCTTGTTTTACTTTATTCTTTTTAGGTGTCTCACATAATACAGATTTCCAGTGGCTTGCTCAGCTTCGATATTACTGGGAATATGAGAATGCTCGAGTTCGCATCATTAATTGCAATGTTAAATATGCTTATGAATATCTTGGCAACTCACCTCGACTTGTCATTACTCCTCTAACTGACAGATGTTACAGAACATTGGTATGCATTTAAATTATTTTAATTCACACATTAAAGTTTACTTTTTAGTGTGGTCATATTTTTTTGTCCAAATTTAACATGGCTATCCTCATTTTATTCTCTTATTGGTGATAGTTGAATACAGCTATTCCTTCCTAACTCCAAATTTCTTTTATGTGAAATTATCATAATGAATATTTAATTCTTGGTGCTTTTGTAGAATACAAGTATGTTTAAATTCTAATGTTTGAAAATCGTGAGCACTCCCAGTTGGGAATAATTAGAAAAAGGAAAATACTGAAGATTTTAAAGAGAAAAATCAAAGCTTTGGAAAATATTATCAGTTTTTGCAGTGGAGTTCTGGGAGAGATGACAGGAAGATGAGGAAAGTACAGTTGGGCCTTAGAACTCCAAGTTAGTTCTGTTGAATAGGAGGGAGAGACCTGAAACGTAGGGAGTTGGTCCTGAGGTCTATGTTTGGTGGGAAGGTATGGAAGATAGAGCTATGACTATTAAAATAGAAACATTAGGATTAGGGTTGCCAGATAAAATACAGGACTCCCAGGTAAATTTGAATTTCAAATAAACAACAAATACATTTTTAAGATAAATAAGTCCTAAATATTGTATGGGACATATTTATTCATTGTTTATCAGAAATTAAAATTTAATTTGGCATCCTATATTTAAATTTGCTAAATCTCACAACCGTATTTGGAAATTGAGGAGGAACATCAAGAAACACCAAGTAAAGTAAGTAAAATTAAAGTGTCTTTGATTGAGTTCTCTAGAAGCAGAGATGAAATGACAATTGTTGGGCAAATGATTTACTAGAGAATGCTCTTAGTACAAATCTATAAGGAAGTGAGGAAAACAGGGGAAAGCTAAGGAGAGATGTGATTTCATTGGATATATATCCTTAGCCTGATCTCACAGGGAGTTTTGGAGCATGAATTACATCACAAAGGTACTTCACTTGAAGGCAAAGGGGCTGGCTTTTATATTCCTTTATAGTCATTGGCTGTGGGTCACCCATAGGTTTAGGGGTATAAGTGAGCTATCAGGTATTTGCCGTGAGGTAGCTTCTATTAGTTGAGAACAATTTCCAGGAGAAAAGAACAGGTGGGAGCTATTTGTAGCTGACACTCCAGCAAGTGGGAGATGGATGCAATAGTCAGTAAAGGGAATCCGGGTAGGATGTTAGTGCATCTACAATAAAATGTTTCACCAAACCCTCTAATTTCTCAGGAAGCTACCTGAGGGCAGATACCATGTCTGTCTTGGTTTCTACTCTAGTGTGAACAAGTACATAATTACTCTTTAAATATTTGTTGAGTAAATGAATCTCAAGCTTCCATGTCCTATCTGGACCCTCAGAGACATCAAAAGCTGTGAATACTTGTAAGGTGGAAGTTGTAAAATCAAAAGCACATTAAGCATTTGTATACAATACTAGAATGAAAAACAAAATAAGTCTCCTAGGATATGTATTATCTATATACTAGTGACCTGGTGCACAGATTTGTGCGCATCGAAAGGCAATTAACGAGAAGGTGGCCAGTGGGGCAGGACTGGGCGAGATGGGTCAGACACGCTCTGTTGCCAACCTCCCACAGTCTCTCCCCTGCTGGCCATACCTGGGGAGCGCTGTGGCTCAACGGGTGTCCGTGGAGTCAGTATGGGGTCCCTCTGGCAGGTGGGGTTTCTTGGCCTGGCCTACGGGGATCGGGCCAAAACCGGCTCTGACATCCCCCAAGGGGTCCCAGAGTGTGAGAGGGCACTCTGCAAAGTTGCTGTCGTACAGGGTGTGGAATGCAAATACAAGTGTGCAATAAACCAGATTCGGGGCGACAGTGCCTCCCCAATAACATAACCCATGGCCAAAGGTGGAATCGCACGGCCCCACGAGGAATCATGCTCCCTCTTCTCTGATTTTGGGGTATGTCACCTGAGAACCGCTGCTGCCAAGTCACTGTAGCTCAGTAGATCCTTCGTTGAGCGTCTGCCCCCTGGTGGTCAGTGTGCATCATTGCAACCGGTCAGGCGGGCAGAGGGACACTTAGCATATTAGCCTTTTATATATCTACTAGAGACCCGGTGCACGAATTTGTGCACGGGTGGGGTCCAGCTGGCCCACCCCGATGGGGGCCCATTGGGTCAGGCTGGCAGTGGGGACGGGCTGCGGGAGGTTGGCCGGCCGGAGTGAGGGGCCGTGGGTGGTGGGCCAGCCAGCCCTGCCCCCAATTGGGGTGTTGGCGGTTGATCGGGGGGCCAGGCAAGCTGGTAGCGGGGGGGCAATCAGGGCCCGGGCCAGGCTGGTTGGGTGCCGCAGTGCACATCATAGCCACCGGTCGTTCCGGTTGTCTGGTTGTTCCACCAGTCCAGGTGCTAGGCTTTTATATATATATCTATATAGATATATATATATAAAAGCCTAAGCGATCGTTTGACCCATAGCTATGATGCGCACTGACCACCAAGGGGCAGATGCTCAACACACAGGCATGGAAACATGGAACAGACTGATGAATCTCAGAGGGAAGGAGAGAGGGGTGGAAGAGATTAACCAAAGATCTTATATGCATACTAGAGGCTCGGTGCATGGATTCTTGCACCGGTGGGGTCCCTTGGCCTGGCCTACGGAGATTGGGCTGAAACCAGCTCTCCAACATCCCCCGAGGGGTCCTGGATTGTGAGAGGGCACAGGCCAGGCTGAGGGACCCCATCGGTGCATGAATCTGTGCACCAGACCTCTAGTATAGATATAAAAGGCTAAGTGTCTGTCTGACTGGTAGCTGTGATGCGCACTGATTACCAGGGGCAGACACTCAACTCAGAAGCTGCCATGACACTCACTGGCTATTTAAAATAAACAACACCATGGACTTGGTGCTGACAAATCAACACTCGGCTTCCCCCAAGTGGGATACAGGCCCTGCCACCACCCCGGAGCTACACTCCACCAAATTGCAGCCAACGCGGCCAAGACCCCCTGGCCCAAAATGCGGCCCATAGCCCAGCCCAGCCTGGAAACAGTCACTGTGGATGCCGGGTAATGACATTATGTAGCAATGCCCAGCTTCCTCTCCCTAGCAACTAGCCTCCTTGGAGTTTCTTCAGCCCAGGAACACGACTTACTTTATAGCCAGGTGCAAACATTTCACAGTTCAACCAAATATTTGTGAAATGTTTTCCTGTGCTTCATCTCATTTGATCTTCACAGAAGTCCTGGAGTAGGTACACAGGAGACACAGTAGAATCCTGTTTTCTTTTCATTAGCTGGAAAACAGAGATTTAGAAAGTTTAGAAACTTGACCTGACTGAAAAGAAGTAAGAAATGGTGGACCTTGAAAATGACTTCAGGTTTTCTCACTGCACAGAATATAGTCAAACACTGCTACAGTTAACTATTCTACCCTTTGTTCTCCCTGCATGATCTACAATAATAATCTGCTTTGTATTGATATTTACTGCTGTGTTGCTGACAATTAGCTGAACGAGAAGTTGGGGTGCTTCACTGGGCTAGAAAAAGTTTAGCTAAATCAGAAAGCAGGTATAATTAAGCAAGTTTATTCTATTTATGTAAAAGGCTAAGTTGACTTGCACATGCGCAATACATATAAAGCTCTCACTGGAGCCAATCACATGTGTGTGTTTCGATCTGTCATTGTCGATCGTGAATTTGATTGACACTTCTATTATAGATAAAGGGCGAATAGCGATATTAAAATATTTCTTCTAATTTCCATTCAATGTGCACAAACCCATGCACCAGGACACTAGTCCATAATAAAAGGAGCATACTTGTAAGAATTTTCTTGAAATTGTAAAGAGAAAGGTTTCTAGCAAATGAATGGACATTAACAGTGTAGCATTTATCATAAATTTAAGATAGATAAAATATCATTGATATTGCCTTTATTTAGATGTCTATTATTTTATTTTAGTAAGTGTAAAAATATTATTTTATAGGTTTATTTATTACTTATTTTTAAAATAGTCTTTTTAAAAGAGCAGTTTTAGGTTCTCAACAAAATTAAGTAGAAAGTACAGGAGTTCCCATAAACCTCCTGCCTCCCTATATGTACAACCATGTGTCCCTTAACCTTATTTCTCCTAAAAGGAGTCAAGTTTTACAAACTCTCATATTGGTTTTTATGAAGCAAACTTCATAGTTAGAGAGTTGACTGTAATCTATATGCTTCTAAAAATGTTCAGCCACTGTTCCAGTCATTGTGGAAACCCAGAAAGCATTCAGATACTGCTGATGTTGTGCTTATTGAACTTAAAGACTAAGTGAGAGGGAAAAATCGACATAATTACCTGTAAGGCAAGGTAGAAAGCAATATTAGTGGTAGGAGAAGTATAGAATAGTGTTATGGGAATAGAGAACATACCAAGAGTATCAGGATCAATAGCCAGGGTGAATCATAGATAAAATTATATAATAGGTCATATGTTTCTCTTCCAACTGATGGGTCCCCATTCATAACACCACTTTCAAATATGTACTCTCTTTGAGGTTAGCCAAGAGATTTTCATTATGGAACTCTATAATTATCTCCACAGCCACTTCTAATTAAACCTTTCTGACCAAATTGTAACACCTCAAGGCTAGATTTTCTTTGTTTTTAAAGGCAAATGGAATACTGTACATGCAAAGTATTAAAGGATAAGGAGATTTTGATACATTTTCACTTTTTTGAACTCTATAAACTGCTTATTTTTTGTACAGCTAGAAAATTGTGTGCTAAAAATTAACTGAAAAATGTAATTGTATTACTGCCTCTCTGAAGTTACAACTAAAACTAAATCCATTTTGGAAGTGATTATCTGTGTTGTAGTTTTCAGTTAAGCATGGATTATTTCTTTTCACAAAAATGTTTCTTTTCAGATAGGTGCCTTCTATTTAAATCTTGGAGGTGCTCCAGAAGGACCAGCAGGCACAGGAAAAACTGAAACCACCAAGGACTTGGCTAAAGCTCTTGCTGTACAGTGTGTGGTGTTCAACTGTTCAGATGGGTTAGATTATCTAGCAATGGGAAAGGTAAAGTTACATTTTAAATGTTACCAACTTATAGCTAGGTCTAACTGGATAAACTGAAGCAAACTCAGTTAAACATTATTTGAATGTAGTTTAAGCATTACTCGAACCTTGGGTTTACAGATAAAGACATTGTTTATATCTTTGGGCTTTTATTAACCTTAATTTTCAGTTTTGACTTAAAAGGTTAAATGTTTGTTTTAATAAGTGATGCCTTTTCCTAAGAAAAATTATCTCCTTTTTTTCTGGTCCTTAGTTTTTTAAAGGATTGGCTTCTTCTGGTGCTTGGGCTTGCTTTGATGAATTTAATCGAATTGAGTTGGAAGTGTTGTCAGTGGTAGCTCAACAGATCCTTTGCATTCAGAGAGCCATTCAACAGAAGCTGGATGTGTTTGTTTTTGAAGGGGCAGAACTTAAACTCAATCCCAACTGTTTTGTAGCTATTACCATGAATCCTGGCTATGCAGGACGTTCTGAATTGCCAGACAATCTTAAGGTAATATTTTTTAAGAATGTAAATTTGTTAATCAAAAGTTGCAGCATAACCCACTCAAAAGGTATATTTTCTCACATGTTTTTGTAATTTCTCTTTTCTATTTTCTGCATGGTAAATCTCCAAAAACTCTTTTAGGTGTCTAAAAAAAATTAAAGGGCACAAAACTATTAAAGTGCTAGTGAAAAATTAAAGAGTTGCCCTAGCCGGCTTGGCTCAGTGGATAGAGCGTCAGCCTGCGGACTAAAGGGTCCAGGGTTCGATTCTGGCCAAGGGCACATGCCTGGATTGCGGGCTCAATCCCCAGGAGGGGGCATGCAGGAGGCAGCCGATCAATGATTCTCTCTCATCGTTGAAGTTTCTATCTCTCTCTCCTTCTCTCTTCCTCAGTGAAATCAATAAAGAAATATATTTTAAAAAAATTAAAGAGTTAATGAAAAGGTGCTGCATTGGGTGAATAAACTTGAATATCAACACATTATTTTTGGGTGCTTATGCTTAGTATTAAAATGGTTTTCTTTATGTAAATAATATATTTCATTTATTATATACTTCAGGTTCTTTTTAGAACAGTGGCTATGATGGTTCCAAACTATGCCCTCATAGCAGAAATCTCCCTCTACTCCTATGGATTTTTGAATGCAAAACCTTTGTCTGTGAAGATAGTAATGACCTATAGGCTTTGCTCAGAACAGCTCTCATCGCAATTTCATTATGACTATGGAATGCGAGCAGTGAAAGCAGTTTTAGTGGCTGCTGGAAACCTAAAACTAAAATTTCCAAATGAAAATGAAGATATACTTGTAAGTATACATACATGAATGAATACATACATTGTGAAAGAAAGTCTGAGTAAAAGATAAGTTTTTTAGTGCGGTTGATCAGGAACTGTAGGCAAAAAAGAGAGTTCTTGCTTTGAGCCTTTTTATAAGAGGTTGAAATGATAGTTTAGGGGTTATGCTGTTCATTATACTTTATGTAAATGAAAGGACCTTTTGGCTCGATAAGCATAGTGTTGGCTTTTCAGTATGGGGATTCCATGGAACAATGTAAAATAAACTTTGACTTTGGGTATGGGGAGGAAAGGGCAAATACTGGCAATTAACTTAATATTGCACTTTTTGGATGCTTTTAGCTTCTTCGATCAATTAAAGATGTAAATGAACCAAAGTTTTTATCACATGATATACCCTTATTTAATGGAATAACTAGTGACTTATTTCCTGGCATTAAACTTCCTGAAGCTGACTATCATGTAAGTAAACCTCTGAGAATAACTTACTCCGCAAACAAATTTATCTCATGACTTAATAGTTTGCAAGGTGTTTTTAAAAAAAATATATTTTATTGATTTTTTACAGAGAGGAAGGAAGAGGGAGAGAGATAGTTAGAAACATCGATGAGAGAAGCATCGATTCAGCTGCCTCTTGCATGCCCCCTACTGGGGATGTGCCTACAACCCGGTACATGCCCTTGACTGGAATCGAACCTGGGACCCTTCAGTCCCCAGGCTGACGCTCTATCTGCTGAGCCAAACCGGTTAGGGCTACAAGGTTTTATTAAATGGGTGAAATCATTCTGTCTGGAGGATAATCCCCTATTTTGGTCACCTTAATATGAAAATGAGTAAATTTTACTAGTACATTCTGTTGTATGATACTAGGGTTGACAAAGTTCAGGTCAAAGATGATTGTTGTAAGAGAATAAGTATTTTCTATTGTGTGATTTCTAATACTTACTACTATCCTATCTAATAAAAGACAAAAGGGTAATTAACCATACCTCCGCTACGCTTCCCATCGGCTAATCAGGGCGATATGCAAATTCACTGCCAACAAATATGGCGGCCGGCAGCCATGCAGCTGAAGTGAACATGAGGCTTGCTTGCTCCAGTGATGGAGGAAGCCAAGGTTCCCCGCCTGCCACGGCTGGCTCTGAGCCTGAAAGCAACAATGTTTCAATTATAGAAGCTAAACAAACCCCAGATACCTGCTTTCAGCCGGCCGCGGCCTCAGAGCTGGGAGTGCCAGTGATGGCAACAATGTTTCAATTATAGAAGGTAAATAAATCCCAGAATAAAAAAAAAAGAAAAAAAGGAGAGGCTGGGAGCTTCAGTCACCCGCCCACCTGAAAATGGCCCTCAGCCCCTCACCCAGACTGTCCAGGCACCCCAGTGGGAACCCCCACCCTAAAGGGGGTGTGGCCAGCCTGAAAATAGCCATCAGCCTCTCATCCAGGCTGGCCAGGCACTCCAGTGGGGACCCCCACCCTAAAGGGGGTGCGGGCAGCTGCAAACAGCCATCAGCCCCTCACCCAGGCTGGCCAGGCACCCAAGTGGGACCCCCACCCTGATCCAGGACACCCTTCAAGGCAAACCAGCTGGCCCCCACCCATGCACCAGGCCTCTATCCTATATAGTAAAAGGGTAATATGCAAACTTACCCTAACAGCAGAAAGACTGGGAATGACTGATCACTATGACACACACTGACCATCAGGGGGCAGACGCTCAATGCAGGAGGTGCCTTCTGGTGGTCAGTGTGCTCTCACATGGGGGAGCTCTGCTCAGCCACAAGCCAGGCTGATGGCTGCCAGTATAGCGGTGGTGGTGGGAGCCTCTCCTGCCTCCTCAGCAGCGCTAAGGATGTCTGGCTGCAGCTTAGGTCTGCTCCCTTCTGGAAAGTGGGCATCCCGCGAGGACTGCCGGGCTGCCAGAGGGATGTCTGATTGCCATCTTAGGCCCAATCCCCCAGGGAGCAGGCCTAAGCCAGCAAGTGGTCATCCCTTGAGGGGTCCCAGACTGCGATAGGGCACAGGCTGGGTTGAGGGACAACCCCCTCGAGTGCACAAATTTTTGTGCACCGGGCCTCTAGTGTATACTATAATACTGTTGTATACTTCAGCTGGTAACAAAAGATTCTAAGCTGAAAGTGGTAAAACATCTTATAGTTAACAATGATTTGTTTCTCAAATTTAAATAATATGGTTGCTCTTTTTTTTTTTTAAAGAAACAAAGTATGTGTATTTCCAATTCCATTTAAATTATAGACAGAGGGGGAAACCAAGATGGCGGCATAGGTAGACACTGGAAATTGCTGCCTCGCACAACCACTTCAAAAATACAACTAAAAGACAAAACGAACATTATCCAGAACCACAGGAAGGCTGGCTGAGTGGAAATTCTACAGCTAGAAGGAAAGAGAAAAGCACAGTGAGACTCAGAGGTGGTGCAGAAGTAAAGTGCAGAGGTACGGAGGCACGCGGGAAGGGCTGGCAGCTGAGGACATAGCACATGTGGAAAGGGCTGGAAACTGAGGACACGGTTGTCTTTTTCAGTCGGGAGAGAGTCACAAGCTCCTGACTGCTCTGAACTCCAGTTCCGGGTGAGTCTCTGGGGACCCGGACTCATACGGGAGAAACTGGACTGTCTGGCATCGGTCGGAACTCGAGGGCGGCTTTCTCTCAGAGGTGCTTGCAGCAATTACTGGGACACTGAGAAACGGGGCCTCTTAGGGCAGGACTGAGAAGCAGCCATAGCTGCTTGCTCTGCCCTGTTGATCCCCTGAGATCCCGCCCTGCCCAAGCTGTGCACAGAGGCTTTTGCATATGAAAGGCCTGGCCCTTTGCAATCTGAAAATTACCTAACAAACTGCAGCTGGGTCAGAGAAAGCCAGAACATCTAAAAGAAGGCCCAAGGCCCCACAGCAGCTTGCATTGCTTCACAGCTGGGCTCCTGCTGGGTAGCCTCAGGCAGAGGTTAAATTAGCAACTCCTTAGAAATCCAAGAGCCAGTGTACCCAGTGGTCAGAGTGGGGCCATCCAGATTACAACTCCACAGATCCATAAGGGACACACTCAAGGGGCAGACTCAGTGAGCACCAAACCCCCACTGAAGCAAGTCTTGCCACAGAAGGGTGTCTCCAGCACAGAAGTTCTCCCACTGCAGACACAGCTGATTCTCACAGCCAATTGGCCTGGAGGTCAATTCCTCCCAGTGATACCTACAACAATCAAGGCTTAACTACAA